>NW_006408630.1:3158430-3170163 GCF_000296735.1 Chrysochloris asiatica
TTCTAAGTTCAGGTCAACAGGTGTCATTTTCCTGTGGTGCTGGGGATTGTAGACTATGAAGAAACATGGATTTAGGGCCAACATTCTTCTTCAGCCTACAGTAGAAGAGAACCACTACAGTGAACCCTTGAGCAACATTAGTTTGTACTGTTTGGGCCCATTTGTATGGAGAGGTGGAGTGGAGGGTGTGAGATGGGGAGTGGAGGTTCCTATTGCTATTGTGGTGAGCTCTCAAGTATTTGAAGTATCCCCATAAAATGTCATATGATGCTAATCATCTCAGTGTGAGTAGTTCATCAGCTCCAGTGTCTGCTCAGGTGGATGTGGTTCCCCTTTCCTTTCAAATCTAGACTGATAATGGAGGTTTTCTTTCTACACTGTAATCTGCTACCATTCATAATTTGGCATATTAATTTTTACTTTTACAGAATCTTAACCTGTCCCACTTTTTGGGGGGGAATCCACTGTTCTTCACCCACATTGTACCTTTCTTTTCACTTAGAGTTTCTTCAACTGACAAAACTGGGGCTCACAATTTTCTGACTATAATCTCCTATCCTTTTAATACTTTTATTTCATTACCACTGCTAACTCTCCTGCTTTCCTACTCTTGTTCCTTATTGACACCTGTGTTTTTCTAAACTGGTTTCCTCTCTTTCCTAACCACACCTATCTTGGACAAAAATTTCAACTCTGGTGTCCTGACATTAGACTTGCCCTCCCAACCCTTAATTTTTTATCTCTGCTTTATCTCTCTTCTTTTCGAATATAACTGAACAAAGTAATATAACTGTATTCTTTGGCCAACTACAAATTGAATCACTCAAATTTCAGCTTCATGGTGTTAAGTGCTGTTGAGTTAATTCAGACTCATAGCAATCCTACATGGGGCTTCCAAGGAGCAGCTAGTGGGTTTGAACTGCTTACCTTGTGGTTAACAGTCCAGTGCTTATCCTACTGGGCCACATAGTTAATAGTGTTGGGAAGTTACTTTATTCTTTCTTGGTAATCACATATCCAAAGTACATGTTCCAGATTTTTCCAGATTTTCTAGTTTCCTCAAATTATCTTCACTGTTTTCCTTCTTAGCAGATGACTATTTTCTAATAACAGAAAATATTAAGATCAATTAAGGCAATCTGTTCAGAAACCTTTCTCATAGTGAGCTATCATAGTTTTCTCTATAATGTCTATATCTTTATTTTACCTCTTAGAATAAATTACACAAAATGCACACAATAACTCTTAGGTATATGTAAGATAATAGCAACTTCCTTCAGTCAGTCCATCCTTATTTGGTATGGTTTGGGAGTCTAATAAGCATCATATGAGGCACTTCTTCTCTAAACAACTTCTTTAAAATGGGGACCCCACAGCTGGACTTATTAGGCAATTTCCTCTACTCACCATACAGTGAAGAAATCAAATACCAAAAGTCCACCTCCTTTTAAATTGAATATAGATAGATATAGTATCTATCTATATTCAATTTAAAATTATATATAGATTACACTTCTCCCCAATTTTATATGTGACCACTTGATTTAAATTTTTTAAAAATACTTATTGCAATTAAATTTAATCTGTACCTTGAGTTAGCTCAATATTCTAGAAGATTCATGGTATTTTTGGTTACTTATGCACTGTGGGATAAAGCACTGAACAGCAAGGTTGGTTTGAATCACAAGTTTGGCAGTTCAAACTCACCAGTCCCTTTTTGGAAATTTTATACAGGGTTGCTAGGAGTTAGAACCAACTTGACAGCACCTAATGACAACAACAATAACAGCATTCATAACTTAGATGATCCATTCATCCCAATTTAGGGGCATTAACAGATTGATTTGGTATATACTTGCTTTCATCCAAATAGCTGCAAAGTACTAGACATTTGGAAGAACATTTTGCTTGACTCTAAAGACCTTCTTCAAGTTTATATTCCACGAATTAGCTGTTATTAGAAGATTGTTAAACCTATTACATATTCATATAATATTTTCTTTGAATTTACATCCCTTCTTGGCTCCAAAAGTTTCCTTGGTGAAATATTTTTCCACTTTCTGCAAAGTGCTTTCAAATAGCCTTATTAAAAACAAAAGGATGTAACACTGGGTTTACTTCCTATGTACTGGAACTCAAGATCTGTTTGAACCACAAGGTGGGAGGTTCAAACCCACAGCCACTCCTTGGAAATGCTACAGAGAGTCGCTGTGAGTGGGAAGCCACTCTGCAGCACTTCACAACAACTGCTTGCTCACATAACATGGCATTAAGAATATCTTTGGAATGTTGCTGTTGTTGTGAAGTGCCTTTGAGTCCATTCCAATTCATAATGACCCTTTATAGGGTTTCCGAGGAGTGGCTGGTGAGTTTGAACCACTGACCTTGCAGTTGAAACTAATCTTGTGATTCAGTGTTTCTTGTACAGTGCCACAAAAACTAGTGTCTGGAATTAATGAAAAATCTCCAGGGCTATGTTTGGTGAAATCCACACCATTTTCTCTCATTTGAATATTTGATGTTCTCTTTGTTTGTGTTCAACTCTTCCAGCACATTATATTGTGAACAGAACATGGAAACACTGAATGTTTTAAAATTAAGAAAGATGTGTGACATGGTTGTATTCTTTCACCATATTTATTCAACCTGTATGCTGAACAAATAATCTGAGAAGCTGGGTTATCTGAAGAAGAACGTGGCATAGGGATTGGAGGAAGACTCATTAGTTTTGTATCAGATGATACAACCTTGCTTGCTGAAAGTGAAGAGGATTTAAAATTCTTAACGATGAAGATCAAAAAACACAGCCTTCAGTATGGATTACATCTCAATGTCAAGAAAACACAAATCTTCACCACTGCACCAATAAACAACATTCTTATCAATGGAGAAAAGATTGAAGTTGTCAAGGACTTCATTCTTCTTGGATCAACCATCAACACTCATGGAAGCAGCAGTCAAGAAATCAAATGACGTATTGCATTAGGAAAATCTGCTGCAAAAGCCATTTTTTAAGTGTTGAAGAGTAAAGATGTCAACTTGAGGATTTATGTGCACCTGACCCAAGCCATGGTATCTTCAATAACCTCATGTGTATGTGAAAGTTGGATAGTGAATAAGGAAGACTGTAGAAGAAATTGATGCTTTTGAGTTATGGTGTTGGAGGAGAATTTGAAAGTACCATGAGCTGTCAAAAGAACAAACTGATCTGTGTTGGAAGAAGTACAGCCAGAGTGCTCCTTAGAGGCCAGGATGGCCAGACTGCATCTCTCTTACTTTGAGATATATTGTCAGGAGGGACCAGTCACAGGAGAAGGATATCATCATGTTTGATCAGGTGAAAGGTCAGAGAAAAAGAGAAAGACCCTCAATGAGATGGATTGGCAAATTGGCAGCATCAATGGGCTCAAGTGTGACAATCGTGAGTTTGGCCCAGTACCAGGCAGTGTTTTGTTCTGTTGTACATAGGGTCACCTAAGAACAACAATAACAACAAAGGGTTCTTGTTATGATGCTGTGGAATAATTACTGAACTGCTTCCTTCAAGGTTGGCGGTCAAACCTACCAACTTCTCCTTGGAAACCCTGTACAGGGTTGTTATGAGTTGGAATTGACTCAATGGCACTTAACAACAACTTAAATACAACAAAGGATCTAAGAACTTATTAAACTTGTGTGGTACTGTAGGATAAGCACTGGATTGCTAACCAAAAATTTGGTGGTTCAAACCTGCCAGCCAATCCTCAGAAATCCTATATAGGGTTGCTTTGAGTTGGAGCTGACTCGGTGCCACTTAACAACAGTAACAAAGAATTTAAGAGAAAGGAGAGAGCTCTTCAGGGTGGATATATTGAGGAAAGCCTTTCACAGAAGATATAGGGCTTAGTTGAAATTTTAAAAGGATCAGGATGTTGGATTTATAAGGATAATCAAGATTTCAATTTACAGAACAGTGGAAAGAACATTCTACGCTGAATGAAGGAAATGAGGCACATTAGGAATCAGGAAATGAGAGACTGTGGTTATGTACACATGTATGAGAGTTGTGTATGTGTGTTCTGTGTATAACTGTGGTGGTGCTTTAGTTACTCAGTGCTGCTGTAACATAAATACCACATGGGGTGATTTTAAGAACACTTATTGTCTTAAAGTTCTAGATGCTAGAAGTATAAATCTGGGTTTTCGCTGTGTTGATACCTTCCTTATAGGCAGCCCCAGATGCTGCTTCCTTTCTTGGTGATCCTTACATGGCATTTGTCTTTCCCTGTATGTGTGTTCTACTGTGTCTAATCTTGTCTTTTTATAACTCAGAAGGGATTAGATGTAGAAACACAACCTGTTAAGCTATGATCTAATTAACACAACAAAGACACTATTTCCATAAAAGACTGCATGCCCATGTATAAGGGTCAGGATTCCAACACAAACTTTGGGAGGACACAACTTAATCTATAACAGGTGGAGAAGCTAAAACATCTTCTAAAACTATTTCCTTGTGGGGAATGCTACCAACTCTGCCTCTTTTTCTTGTTTTCTACTGTTGATGTCCATTCATGCTCATCCTTTAGATTTTAACTTAGGCTCAATTTCACAGAAACTTTCCAGATCATCCTGCTCTGAACTGAATAATACCTTCTACTTTTCTTGCAACTCTGTACCCCACTTATTATATTATACCCACTGCAGTCTGATTGATTTCTACTCATAGCACCCCAAATGACAGAGTAGAACTCCCCCATAGAATTTGCAAGGCTGTAACCTCTACAAAAACAGACTGCCACATTCTTCTCCTGTGGAGCAGCTGGTGGGTTCAAACAGCTGACTTTTTGGTTAATAGTCAAGTGTTTAGCCACTGTTCCAATAGGGATCTTTTCATTCTATTGTACTATGTGTTAATTGTTTGTTGTATTCTCTATTTTCCCTATTAGACTACTACCCTGTAGGAGGAGGTGCCATTTGTGTTTAGTTCTCCATTCAGTTCTTAGCTACTTAATAAAGAGCATTCCATGGGTCATAAGCACTCAGTACTGTGATATGATATGGTCCTATTCTGAGGAATGGAACCATGTTGGGGAGGTACTCAACTTGCTACATGTTTGAGTTATGAAGTGTCATACTTAGAACTGTCCTTATCATTTATAATATGTACTACCTACAATGTTGTAACATGCTGCTCTTATCATTAGGGACTCCTGGTGTAGGATAATGTGTTGGCCTACAAGGTCAGTTTGAATGCAGGGTCGTTATGGGTCAGAACAACTTGATGGCACTAACAACAACTATCATTATTAGATGTTACAACATTGTAGGTAGTACATACTAATGACAAGGACAGTTTTAAGTATGCAAATTGTAAGTATGATAAGGACAGTTGTAAGCTGTATGAGGAAGTCCTAATTATAAGTAATTATAATTATAATTAAGGAGCTCTGGTAGCATAGGGTTACAAATCCGGCTGCTAACCTCAGGGTCATCAGTTTGAAACTACCAGCTATTCTGTAGGAGAAAGATGAGGCTTTCTGCTCCCGTAAAGATTTACAGCCTCAGAAACCCTGTGCAGGGTTGCTATGAGTCGGAACCAACTCCACAGCACATAACAACAACAACTACCTACAATGTTGTAACATGCAATATGCTGCTCTTATCTTTATTAGGGACTCCTGATGTGCTGCTGTAGGATAAGCACTGGACAGCAAAACACAAGGTCCGAAGCTCAAACCCATATGCTGCTTCTCAGAAACCCTAAAGAGTGTCCCTATGAGTCAGAACCGACTTGCTGGCATTTAATGACAACAACATCATTATTTGCTGTTTCACTTGCAAATGATTAGTTCTATGATATTATGCTCCAAACACTGCTATATTTAATAAAAAGGTACTGGTAATTAAAGGTAATAATAATGCAAACAAAATTATAATAATAACGAGGCATTCAACTTTTGTCAGAACCAACTTAAGATGAAGCTTTCAGAATGGAACCCAACCCATCATAACTCATGTATAAGGTTGAAGGTAAGGATAGACAGGATTACAAGGTGAATAAGATGTCAGGCTGTTGTTGCTTCATGATCCACTGCCGTCCAGTTCACGGAGACTCATAGCAAACCCTGTGTAGGAATTCAGAGATCCTGTGAGTCTTTACAGGAGCAGATGGCCTCCTCTTTGAATCACTGACCTTGTGGTTAGCAGCCAAATGCCTAACTCACCAAGCACCACCAAGGCTCCTTTTTGCTTCATTGAATAATGTTCAATTGTTTTGTTTTTCTTGTGTTTCAGGGAAGGGATGTATATAGCATTTCATTATCACTGACCATTTGGTTATTAATCAAGCACTTTAATCACTGTGCCACTAGTGTTCCTTGTTACTTATAATTGTTATATGCCATTAAGTTGGTTCCGACTCATAGGGACCCTGTATAGGAATCACAGAGGAGTGACTGGTGGGTTTAAACTGCCAACTTTGTCCAATACTTATTGAACAGTGCCACATCAGGACTCCTACTTATAATTGTTGTTATTAAGTGCCATTGAGTCGGTTCCGACCCATAGTGACCCTGTATATGCTTTCCGAGGAGCAGCTGGTGAACTTGAACCACCGACTTTGTGGTTCAAACCGACTTTGCAAACCAACACCACCACACCAGGACTCCCTTACTTATAATTATGTTGTTGTTGTTATTTGCCGTCGAGTCGGTTCCGACTCATAGCGACCCTGTACAGGGTTTCCTAGGCTGTAAATCTTTACGGGAGCAGAAAGCCTCACCTTTCTCCCATGGAACAGCTGGTAGTTTCGAACTGTGAAGTTCGCAGCCTGATTTGTAACCACTACGTTACCAGAGCTCCTTAATTATAATTATAATTACTTATAATTGTTGTTCTTAAGTGCCTTAAAGTCAGTTCCGACCCATAGCGACCCTGCATAGGGTTTACAAGGAGCGACTGGTGAGCTTGAACCACCA
Organism: Chrysochloris asiatica; assembly: GCF_000296735.1. Classification (NCBI taxonomy): domain Eukaryota; kingdom Metazoa; phylum Chordata; class Mammalia; order Afrosoricida; family Chrysochloridae; genus Chrysochloris; species Chrysochloris asiatica. The sequence continues at coordinate 3,165,390 of NW_006408630.1, forward strand.
AGCTTGTAGTTCAAACAGCTTTACAGTCTGGCGCATTAACTCACAGCGCCACACCGGGACTTCCTAAATCAATTCAAACTATTTAAAGCTCTGGTAACGTAGTGGTTACAAATCGGGCTGCTAATCTCAAGAAACTACCAGTGGTTCTGCAGGAGAAAGATGAGGCGTTCTGCTCCCGTAAAGATTTACAGCCTTGGAAACCCCGTGTAGGGTCACTATGAGTCGGAACTGACTCCATGCTACTTAACAACAACATTATTATGTATAACTAGGAAATGATTTATCATCCTAATTTTGGATCAGATGTTTTTGTCCTTAAGGTTAAGAAACCCTAAGATATTAATACTTTGTGTTTTTCTCTAAAAAAATTTGGATTATTTTATTAGTACAATTATGTATATATGCACAGAAATTATTAGCTGCTTATTCTCACTTTTCAATCATGTTGCAGCTTCAGATAGGTTCTACTTAAGTAGTTAAATGACCTGCAGTTTCTATTACTATGGTGATAAAACATAGGACAAGAAATTTCCAAGTTCTGTTAATATCAGATGAACTTGTAAATTGTGTAGTTGGGAGCATGAGGTAACACTGATGTAGAATAGTAACAGTGTTATAAATGTAACCTGGAAGGAAAGTTGAATAAAATTGTTTTTAATAGAATGAACATCATCTCTCCAGTGAAAACTATTTGGGTAAAATTCCATGTAAGTAAAATATTGTGGTCATTAATTACAAATTAATTCTTCTTTGCCCACTTCTTCCCCAAGTAACAATTTGATTTGCTACAGCATTGATTTCTGGTTCCTTTCTGTGGCTCAGAGTGATTCTTTGCTTCTTACTGTGTCTTATTAGGCTAAGATACTTAAGCAATTGTATGTAAGAGAGTTGTGATTTTTCTCTTATGAGACTTTAGCTTATATTTTGGTTGGATAGCAAATTGTCCTAACTAAAATTGCTGCCCTGTTACCCTCTCTCTTCAAAACTGTGAGGGTCCATCTTGATTTGGACTGCTTTACCAGTGTTTACCACATGTAGATCACCTGCTAGCTTGGCCAAAAACAGTGAGGTCGTATATGTAGAGGCTGATCTCTGAAACTCCTTTGGGCTGATGAAATTTTTGGAATTGTATCTCCATTGCTAGTTTCTGTGGCGTCAACTCTGACTAATGGTGACCGTATGCATAACAGAATAAAATATTGCCTGATGCTGCAGCATCTTCATGACCATTGGTATATTTGAGTCCATTCTTGTGGTTATTGCAGCTACTGTGTCAGTCCATCTCATTGAGAGTTTTCCTTGTTTGCATTGGTCTTCTACATTATCAAATATCGTATATTTTCAGCATTCTATTTCATTTTTGAGAACTTCCAATTTCCCTGATTCATACTGCCTACAGTCCATGTTCTGATTACGAATAGATGTTAGCACATGTTACTTCTCAGTTGATTTCTTCCACATGAGAAATTGGAGGTCCAGAAGGTATCTCCTGCATCAAGTTGACTCTGCATTAAGAAGGCAGCTCTTTCCCAGTTATGTTTGAGTGCCTTCAAACCTAGTGATCTTTCAGCACTGTATCAGCAATATTCAGACTCTGTATCTGGAAAGGCAAACTATTTTACTGAAAAGAGCAACACAACTTATTCTTCCAATAGCAAAAGTTGTTTTTTTACTATCTTGCTTTCTGTTTTTCTTTAGGAGAATGGTACTCTGAATACAGACATTTGAAGCTAAAAGAAAAGGAAACTGAAAGGCCCAGTATGTGGGAAAAGATGAGAAACATAAATACAAGTAGGGGGTACTGACATCAGTATGGTGGTGCTCAAAGAAGAAAAGCAATGCTCAGAGAAAGAGTGGGAGAGAAGACCCCCAAAACAGATGCTTCTTCAGCATTTTGTTCCCTATAAGCTTTTCCATTATTTGGGGTTGCTAGGACACATTCCCTAACTGGATTTGTGACCTTGCTTTTCTATGGTCAAAACAGAGTTACATTGATTTTGTTTTTTCTTATCTTGATATTGGATCAGTTTTAGTGTATAGTGTAAGTTAGTAATTGCAAAAAACATTTTCCTGGTCTATTTTATACACAGTAAAATAGTACCTTGAATATAATTAGCTGTTGTTGGTAACTAATCATTGGTCAATAAATAAAAGCTAAGAATTTTTGTTGCGTATAACGTGTCAAAAGCCATTGTGGTGTAGGCATTACACAGCTTCCTTAACTACTTATGGCAGGTAATCTGAAAGCTATACTTGACTTCCTAACTCTGCCAGATTGTTTTAGACATGATTTGCCACCAAGTTCTCTTTTACTTCTATGTCCTTGTCTTCTGAACACATTGTGCCTGCTTTCTGAAATGCCTTCTCTCATCTTTCCTGCCTTGCTATTGTCTACTTATCTTTCAATATATGTGTAACTTTTGTGTGTGTGTGTGTAACTTTTTTGAGTAAATGTTTGCCAATTATTCATGTCAGGCTAGATCCATAACAACTTGAACTAGAATGATTATGCTGAACTGTTACATGTATGTTCTTACTCTGTCTCCTGTATGCCTAAACCCTAGCAGACACACTCCTTGAGGTTAGAGTCCTTCTGTATTTTTTTTTTTTTTTTTTTTGCTGATTTTTAGTTTCTGCAACACCATCTTTTAGAATGTAATAATTGTTGTTGTTGCTATTGTTGTTGATGTTATAAAGTACTGTTGTGTTGGTTCCAACTCAGCAACAATGTATATGTTTTCTGAGGAGCAGTTGGTGAGTTTGATCGATTCAAACTCATGGCTACCACATGTGTGCAGAGTAACACTACTCCATAGAGTTTTCAGAAACATATTGCTACTCCTAGCTTCCAAGGCACCTGAGTGCATTTGGACCACCAACAGTACAGTTAGTGGTCACATCAAGTGCTTAATCATTTGTGTCACTCAGAATCACTCTGAATGTAATGTTGTTGTTGTTGTTCTTAGGTGCCAACTCATAGTGGGCCAACCTCACTACTGTTGCCACGCTTGAGTCCATCGATGCTCCCACTTGGCCAATTCATCTCGTTGGGGGTCTTACTCTTTTTCTCTGACCCTCCACCTTACCAAACATGATATCCTTCTCCAATGACTGCTCCCTCCTGACAATATGTCTAAAGTATGAGAGATGACGTTTGGTCATCTTGGCCTCTAAGGAGCACTCTGGCTGCACTTCTTCCAAAACGGATCTATTGGTTCTTTTGACAGCCCATGGCACTTTCAATGTTCTCCTCCAACACCATAACTCAAAGGCATCAATTCTTCTATGGTCTTCCTGAATATAATAATGAATGCTAAATAAACAGAATCCTGGTATGGCCTTGTAAGATAAGCATTGAACAGCTAACCACAATGTCCATGGTTCAAACTCACCATCTATTCCTTGGAAATGCTATACAGGGTCACTATGAGTCGGCACCAACTCCATGGCACTTAACAACAATTAATAAATTATTTTTGAGATATATAAATTAATTAGTAATCCAGGAATTCAACGAGACAAAAAGATTCTAAGAGATGCACAGGCTGAATAATGATAAAAGAAAGGTCCTGGAAAAAAACATCTTTTGATGGATCCCAAATCAGATTATCATTTTTAAAGTGGAAAGAAACTATCCCTTCCAATATTGCCAGAAGGATGTATTGGTAAATACAGAATTAGTGTAATATTTAGGAAAATCTGTGGAGGAGTTAAGAGGTTTAGTATTAGCCAAATGATTAACTTACTGCCTTCAAGTTGATTTTGACTCACAGTGACCGAGAGACAGGGTAGACTATCCTGTAGCGTTTCCAAGGCTGTAAATCTTGATGGGAGCAGACTGCCTCATCTTTCTCATGCTGGTGGGTTCCAGCTGCTGAACTTTTGGTTAACAATTCAATATTTAACCCATTATGCTGCCAGAGCACTTAGATATAATTCATATGTCACTGCTTATAAATTCATAAACTTCTTTGCATTTAGTTTTTAAAAAAATCATTGCTTTCAAAAGTGTCTTGACCTTAATGAGGCTTATGTCAAGAAATAAAGTTTATATTTTAAGTTTTATTGTAAGTCCATTTTCCATGAACTTTTTGAAGTTCCTTCATATATGAAAAATATTCAGCTTCACAGTGATATGTTTTTGGAATCAGTGGGAGGGTATATTTATCTTTATAGTTAACTAGATATTCTTTAGCTGGTGTTGTTGTGAAGTGCCATCGAGTCTGTTCTGACCCATAGCGACCCTGTATAGAATTTCCAAGGAGCAGCTGGTGAGCTTGAACCACTGACCTTGCAGTTCAAACAGCTTTGCAGTCTGGTGCATTAACCCACGGCACCACACCAGTACAACACCAAAATTTAACAAGAGACCTTTTCTTAAATGTAAGTTTCAACATGGGATATGAAATTATGAAAATGTATTGCTTTATTCCATATGTTTAATTATGTAGTCATGATTTTGTAACATCCTGATCAGATTATATGATGTTGTTAGGTGCTATTGAGTCAGTACCAACTCTTAGCGACCTCATGCACAGCAGAACAAAACACTGCCCGATCCTGGGCCAACCTCACTATTGTTGCCACGCTTGAGTCCATCAATGCTGCCACATGGCCAGCCCATCTCGTTGGGGGTCTTCCTCTTTTTCTCTGACCCTCCACCTTACCAAACATGATATCCTTCTTCAGCAATTGCTCCCTCCTGACAATATGTGCGAAGTATGAGAGATGAAGTTTGGCCATCTTGGCCTCCAAGGAGCACTCTGGCTGAACT
>NW_006408630.1:3171233-3184969 GCF_000296735.1 Chrysochloris asiatica
ATAGTTGTCTTCCAAATTTCTTGGCAGAGATGAGTGAGTGCCTCATCACTTTCTTGAAAGTGCCACCTCACTTTCTTGAAAGATTTCAGTTTTTATTCCGTCGATTCCTAGTGCCTTGTTCTTTGCCATACCTTGTTGTTTTTGTGTGTGTGTGTTTTGTTTTTTTTTGCCAATTCCTTCAATGCACTTTGAACTTCTTCCTTCAGCATCATTGGCTCTTGATCATATGCTACCTCCTGAAACGGTTGAACATTAACCATTTTCGTTTTGTACAGTGACTTTGTATATTCCTTCCATCTTCTCTTGATGCTTTCTGCATCATTCAATAATTTTCCCAGAGGAGCTTTCAATAACTAAAGTCGAGGCTTACATTTTTTCTTCAGTTCTCCCAGCTTGAGAAATGTTGAGCATGTTCTTCTCTTTTGGTTTTCTGATTCCAGATCTTTGCACATTTCATTATAATGTTTGATTTTGTCTTCTCGAGCTGACCTTTGAAATTTTCTGTTCAGCTCTTGGACCTCCTCATTTCTTCCATTTGCTTTAGCATTTTTACACTGGAGAGCAAGTTTCAGCATCTCTTCTGACATCCATTTTGATCTTTTCCTTCTTTCTTGTCTTCTAAATGACTTTTTGCTTTCTTCCTGCGTGATGTTCTTGATATCATCTCACAATTCTTCGGGTCTTCTGTCTTTAATGTTTAATGTGTCAAATCTGTTCTTCAAACGATCTCTAAATTTAGGTGGGATATATTCAAGGTCATATTTTGCTCTATTGGACTTGTTTCAATTTTCTTCAGCTTCAGTCTGAATTTGCATATAAGCAATAGATGGTCTGTTCCACAGTCTGATCCTGGCCTTGTTTTTACTGATGATATGGAAGCTTTTTCACTGTCTCTTTCCACAAATGTATTGTATTTGATTTCTGTGTATTCCATCGCGTGAGGCCCATGTGTATTTTCGCCTGTTATGCTGTCTAAAGAAGGTATTTGAAATGAACAAATCATTGATTTTGCAGAATTCTATCATGTGGTCTGCAGCATCATTTCTATCATCAAGGCCATATATTCCAACTACTGATCTTTCCTCTTTGCTCCCAACCTTTGCATTCCAATCACCAGTAATGATCAATACATCTTGATTGCATGTTTGATCAATTTTAGATTGAAGACCTTGGTAGAATTCTTCTATTTCATCCTCACTGGCTTTAGTGGTTGGTGCATAAATTTGAATAATAGTGGTATTAATTGGGCTTTCCTGTCGGCGCATGGACATTATCCTATCACAGACAGCATTGTACCTCATGACTGATCTGGATAAGATTATATGATCATCATTTGGAAAATATTGGCTTGTCGTGCCATGCAGTTGTTCCACATGGTAACGTGTTTTATTATATATTATCAAAAATTTGCTCATGAATTGTTGTTGTTATTGATGTCAAGTTGTTTCTGACTATAGCTACCCTGCATAGGTTTCCAAGCAGTTGCTGGTGGTTTTGAATCATTGACCTTGTTGTTAGCAGTTCAGTGCTTATCCTATAGTTGCCACATCAGGACCAGTAATATTACAAACACCAGGAAAGTTTGTAAGTACAAAGAAGCTGTCAAGTTCACTGTAGTAGCTGTAGATGGTACAACCATGAATTGAGAAAGCAAGTCTTCTAGTCTCTTTTTAAGGCAAGAATCTATCCTAAAATATAATAAATTGTGACAATAATTATATATAAACTTATTAAATTCAAATACAGCTGCTATGAACATTTGAGTATATATTTTTGTTTGAATATATTTTAAAATTTCCCTTGGATCAATACCTAGAAATGGAATAGCTGGATTGAATGATAAGACATGCTTTTAAAACTGTCAAATTATTCTCTAAAGTGGTTGTACTGTTTTATGTTTCTACCAGCAGTAATGAGTTCTAGTTATTCCACACCTTCACTAACACCTGGTAATTTTGGTATTGTTAAACATTTTTCACTAACACCTTTTGATTTTATATATTCCAATGGGTTTTTGTCTGTGACAGACCATGTTGACAATATGAAAAGATGTTTATTGTTCATTTATATATATTCTTTAGTTAAGTGTCTGTTCAAATCTTTGGCTGATTTTTAATTGAGTTGTTTGTTTTCTTATGGAGTTGTAAAACTTCTCTCTATAGCCTGGGTTCAAATAATTTGCTAATGTATGTGTTTCACATTTTTATCTTCCTATCTGAGACTTGCTTTTGGTTCGATTTAATTCTTTTGAAGAGGAAATATTTAAAAAGATTTCCATGATATAAGGTGTTGTTGTTAAACGTCATCAAGTAGGTTCTGACTCATAGCAAACTTGTATAGGGTGTCTGAGGAGTAGCTAGTGAATTTGAACCACCAACCTTGCAGTTCAAACCAGTCCAGTGGTCCAGTGCATTATCTCACAGCGCTACACCAAGGCTCCAATATCAGTGTATTTATCTTTTTGTTTTATGTTTAATTTTTTATTTCTAAGAATCTTTATCTCATACAAGGTTATAAAGATCTATACCTGTTTCTTCTAGAAGTTTTGTAACTGTAGCTCCCAGATTTATGTCTGTGACCTATTTAGTATTAATTTTTCTGTATGATACAAAGTATAGAGGAACACTTTATTTTTTTCCCACATGTAAGAATATCCAGTTGTTTCAAAAGCACTAGTTGAAAATAACTTTGCCTTATTAAATTGCCTTGACACTTTTGTCAACAATCAATTGAAAATACAAGGTATACTTCATTGAACTTTATGATCATCTATATACCATTATCAAACTCATTTGATGATTATAACTTTATAATACATTTTACAATTTGGTGTGTTAAGTAATTCAATACTGTTCTTCTTTAAACTTTGGCTATTCTGTGTCTTCTGTATAAATTTTAGAATCATTTTGTCAATTTCTACTAAAAAGTCTACAGAGATTTTGATTGGGAGTGTATTGAATATATAGAACAAATTTAAGAAGATGGCGATTTAATAATATTGTGTCAAACAATCTATGATCATAGTAGACCTCTCCATTTATTTATTTTTCTATGCTTGCAATTTTAAGTATAAAGGTCTTGGGTATGGAGTGCTTACCATATGGATTCAAGCCCACCCACTGCTCCTTACATAATGTCAGCAGATATAAAATTGTTGTTAAATGCCATCTCTCTCTCAAGTCTCACTGCCACTGAGTTGAATCTGACTCATAGCAACCGCAACCCTGTATAGGGTTTCTGAGACTGTAAATCTTTACAGTAACAGAAAGCCTCATCTTTCTCCCTTGGAGTGGCTGGTGGGTTTGAACTTCCAACTTTTAGGTTAGCAATACAGTGCTTATCCTATAGTTCCATCCTTGATACTCTTACTACAAATAGATCTTTTGAAAATGTCATTCTCCAGTTGCCTTTTCTTGGTAGATAAATTACAGTGCACTTATGTAGCCTCGTGTCTTACCACAATGCTAAATATACTTTTCTGTTCACTTTTTGCAGATCCCATGGGATCTCACTATAAGCAATTATATAAGTAAAACTAGTTTTACTTTTTCAGGTGTACTTCTCCCCCCCACCCCAATGTTTCTTTTTCTTAGCTTATTGCAAAGACCGATGGCTAGGACCTAACTTTAGTACAATATTGGTTGTTGTTAAGTACCGTGGAGTTGGTTCTGACTCATAGTGACCCTGCACAGGGTTTCTGAGGCTGCAAATTTTTACAGAAGCAGAAAGCCTCATCTTTCTCCCACGGAGTAGCTGGTAGTTTCGAACTTCTGACCTTGCAGTTCGCCTGATTTGTAACCACTATGCTACCAGAGCTCCTTAACAATATTGGTTAGAGGTGTTTAAAATAAGGTCATGGAGGCATTGTCTGACCTACCAACTTCACAAAGGTAGGTCACAGTCAAATGCTACATCAGCCCAAGGCCAATTCTTATAAGACTAGGTCAGACATGCCTACACCCTCCAACTTTATCAATTCTGGCACCCCCTCCCCTCCTATGATACCTTCTACATCTCTGCCATTTATTGAAATGGATACAGAGAACTCACAGCTAATACTCATGGTTATGGGGTTTATTAGGGAAATTAACAGGTGACAGTTCAGCAGTAGAGATATTCATAATACAGTTATTTAGTCAGGACAGCCTCTGTTCTCTTGAGTCCACAGCTGGCCTCTCTCTGGGAATTGGCCCTTTGGCTTGGCATCTGCCTTGCATGGGCAATGTTACAAAGCTCTTTAAGCACTGCTGATAAATGCTCAAAGAGCTGAAGGCACTCAGCTCAAGCTCTATGGGTCAGCAAATCTTCCCAATTAGGCACCCAACTCTACAAGGTAGCCTCCTGCCCAAAGGCTCTCAGCTTTACTCACATTTTGGGCTGGGAGGCCCACCACTCTGTCTTATGATCTGGCTCTTGGTTCTGGTGTACCACTCCTCTGCCTCTTCTCTGTTGCTTCTCTGCTGCTTCAACTTTCTGTCCCCAGACCAGGGAAGTTTAACACAAAGGGTTTCTGTGTCTAAAGGACACATTCCATTCCTGGTTCTTCTTTCTTGATGGTAGTAAAACACCCCATTCCTACTTTTGAGATGGCTTATTTTATAGTCATGTTAGAATTCCACATGTTTACAATTACAATTAGCCCTGTTGACAATCACTCACAACTGAGTTATATAAGCCTTTCAGTATCTTCCTTCACATTCTCTTACCCAGACCCACCAGGAAAAAAAGAGAAAGTCTTTCAGTGGGAGTTACAAAGACTATGGGTAGAAGAGCCATAAGGAGTGATTCAATTGTACTGCAGGTAGTGAAAGCAGGCATCCTTGTCTTGTTCTTGATCACCAAGAAAAAGCATTCATTTGCTTAAAGGAGATTTTAACTGTAGGCATTTCATAGATACCCTCTGGTTGATTTTTAGTAAATGCATGGCATCACCATGAGTTAGGGGACAAGTTGATGGCAGCTAACAACAGCAATAACAAGATTTTATACTTCTGCAAGTCATCTAGCACATTCTTGTAATTAGAGATACTCGTGATATTCTACAACCTTGTGGTCCTGGTGTTGCTGATGCAATACAGTGCATTGGATCACAAGGTCCATTTGAACTATAAGGTCATAGGTTCAAACCCATTAGCCACTCCTCAAAAACCCTATACAGGGTTGCTATGTTTCGGAATCCATTTGACGACATTTAGCAACAAGAAACTAAACAGAAATAAAGAGAACAAAAATCCTCATAATTGTATCAATAAGCAACATAACGATAAATGGAAAAGAGATCAAAGTTGTCCAGTATTTCATTTTACTTGGATTAGCAATCAATACCCATGGAAGCAGCAGTCAGGAAATCCAACTGTGAATTATATTAGGCAGATCTCCTGTAAAAGATCTTTGTAATGTGTTACAAAGGGAAGATGTTACTTTGAAGACAATGGTGCATCTGATCCAAATTATAGTATTTTCAATATATATGAAAGCTGGACAGTGAATAAGGAAGACTGGAGGGAGGATTGATGCCTTGAATTAAGGTATTGGAGAAGAGTACACATTGAATGTACCATCAGAAGAACAAACAAATGTGTGTTGCAAGTACAACTAGAAGGTTCCTTAAAAGCAAGGATGATGAATTCACCTCATGTCCTATGTTTTCAAAAGGGACCACTCCCTAGAGAAAGACTTCATGCTTGGGAAAGTAGAGAGTCGGTGAAGAAGAGAAGACCCTTTAGTGAGACTGATTGACATAGTGGCTACAGCAGTGCGCTCAAACACAGCAATGATTGTGAAGATTGCGCAGGACTGACCAGTGTTTTATTCTGTTATACGCAGAGTAACTATGACTCAGAAGTGACTTAATGTCACCTAACAACAATAACAACAACCAGAAGTAAAGGTCCTGTTCTTTGAAATTGTTTTAGTTGCATTTCCTACTGTGCGGTAACTATTTTTATTTACATGTTCTTGTTATTATTGTTAAGTGCCATCGAGTTGGTTCCCACCCCTAGCGACCCTAGGGTTTCCAAGGAGTGGCTGGTGAGCTTGAACTGCTGACCTTGCAGTCAAGTGCATTCACACATAGCACCACACCAGGACTCCAAATCATTATGCGAGCAGAAAGTCTCATCTTTCTCCCATGGTGCAACTGGTAGATTTGAACTACTGGCCTTGCAGTTAGCAGCCCAACTCACAATCCACTCTCCTACCAGGCTCCTGTTACAATATACATAAATAGCAGGAGATAGTCTCTGTCTTCAAAATCTTTCTTTCAACCTTTTGATCTATTGGTTTTAATATAATCTATACTCATTTATACCCATGGGAGAAAGATGAGACTTTCTGCTCCCGTAAAGATTTACAGCCTCGGGAACCCTGTACAGGGTCGCTGTGAGTCGGAACCGACTCCACGGCACATAACCACCACTACCACCATATTCAGTTACACTATAGTATTTTCTTACTATCCCTTTGTTATTTGCTTTCACTTTGATTCCACTGTCCTTATTGAGATTATTCTCTTAAAAGTTATAAATGGCTTCATAATGTAAAAATCAAATGACATTTTTTAAGTGCTCCTTATTCTCATCAGACCCATACCATGCATGGCCTTTAGAGCACTTGTCATTTTCTGTGTTCATTCTCATGTTTTCCTGATTGCTACTTCTATGTACTAGCGTAACAGTTTACTCTAATTCTTAAATATGGATATTCCCCCATAGAGTACGACATGCTTCTTTCTTTACATGCATTTCTTAGTCACGGAAGTATCAATGAAACTCCAGACATTAATGGCTTCACAAATCCATATATCTAATATGTGATATGTTTCTTAATTAAATGCTCCAATTATGAAATACATCTCTAACTAGATGCCCTCCTTACAGTTAAAGCCTCATGCCTACAAAACAGAATTCAACATCCTTTCTCTGTAGTCTACTTCTACTTTCCATCTGTTATCTCTTTCTATTAATGACTTCATTATCTTTCTAGGCAGACTTCAGAGTCATTGTTCCCCACACTAGTTGGCTGCCTCATCATGCTAACTTTAATTTTATAATATCTCTGGCACCCATCCCTTCCTGACCTTCCTATGACTTCCCCTACTCCTTGCATTAACTGACACTGTTCTGTCAATATGGCATGCTCTTTTGGCAATGTCTTAATGTCTAAAACCTGTTCATTTTTAAAGTAAGCACAAATCCCATACATTCCAAGAAAACTTTCTTGATCATCTTTTCACTTTCCTTATCTGAAAATAATATTTCTGATGTGTTTTGTTAAATTTCTATCTCTATTTATCCTCTACTTATTTTATTATGTATCCAGTTAAGAAAATTTGGTATATAGATCACATATATTGGATTCTGGAGCCCTGGTGTGGCACTGTAGGATCAGTATTTGACTGCAAGGTTGGTTAGAACTGAAAGGTCAGTAGTTCAAATTCACCAGTAGCTCCTCAGAAACCCCATACAGGGCCGCTATGAGTCAGACCTGACTCAATAGCACTTAGCAACAATATTAGATTTTAAGAAGCTCTGGTGTGTGTAGTGAGTCATGTATTGGGCTGTTTATCGCAAGGCTAACAGTTGAAATCCACCAGCCACTCTATGGGAGAAAGTAGAGGCTTTCTGTTCCTGTCAAGATTTACAGACTCGGAAACTTTATACAGAATCGTTATGAGTCAGAACCGACTTGATGGCACATAACCATCCCCACCACCATATCAGATATAAGAAAATTAAATGGAGAAATAGTTTTTATCCTTTTCAGAACCTCAGTAAATATAATTGAATTGCACATAAATTTATTAATAACTCATTTAAAAACTTGTTTATAGAAACCAAATATTTATTAGGCTGTGATTTAGTTACATTTTACTTGTATCTTGCAGTTTTTTTTTTTTTTTCCCTTTTTCTTGCCCTCTGAACTGGTTGTAATTAAGCTCCAGGTGAAGATATTATACTAACATTAGCTAGTGAGAGCAGGAGTTCTGGTGTGGCCCTGTGGATAAATGCACTGGACCACAAGGTTGATTTGAACTGTAAGGTCAGCAGTTCAAGTCACTTCTTGGGAACCCTATACAGGGTCACTATGAGTTGGAACCAGCTCAACAGCTCTTAACAACAACAATATGAGGGCGAGTAAAGAAGCATTACTACTAGGGTTTCAGTTCACACATGCACAGATTTATTCCAAACAAAATGTATTTAAACATGTCTCTTGCAATTATTGGACAGCTTCAGAAAATTTCTCTTAGTAATAATACATGACTTGTCTTAGTCTAGTTAGGGTGCCTTCAAAAAAAAAAGGAAAATTAATTTGAAAAGGGAAAAAAAAGAAAATGAAGGTGGGGCCAATAAGAAAGTTTAAAAAAAAACCAAGTGGACATCTTCTCATATCGTTGAAGCTTTGTAACAACTTTATAGGAATGGTGCCCCACATAAAGTAACAGATTTTAGATAGATCAAGCCTTTAAGGAAGGTCGGGAATCCTGCTAAGATAAGCCAAGAGAGGAAAGACTGTCCACCTTAATGGATGAAGAATCTGGTAGTAGACTAGAGAATCACTTACTGTTTATACAATTGCCACTGAAATTAGGATTTCACACAGGTCAACAGTTTCAATTTTAAGCAAATATCTTGCCCTCAGCAAGCTGTTGGATCAATGAATGCCAAAAAATTTGTGCTAAGTTTCATTAGCTCAGAGAGGTGAACTTTTCATCCATCTGTCAGCAAGATTGAGGCTAATGATAATTTTATAAATCAGTCTTGGATTTACCAGTATGATCCAGAAAGTAATGTGAGCTCAAACATGACAAGAATTGTGAGGATGGACCAGGCAGTATGCAAACGGTTACTATGAGTCAGAACCGACTTGTCGACGCCTGACAACAGCAACATGATTTTATAGCAGTATCTTTTTACTCATCCTTGTGTTTATTAAACATGCAATGATGCACAATACTGTGCTAAGTATTTCTGAAAAGGCAGTAAACACTAAGAAGATATGGTGTTTCAATTAGTTTCACAACAAATGGTACAGTGAGGCTATGGGATTACATGGGCATTGATGGTGTGTTCTGTAAATTCAGACATTTTCAAACCTTATAAATGTCAACATGGGATTACATGGGCATTGATGGTGTGTTCTGTAAGTTCAGACATTTTCAAACCTTATAAATGTCAACATACAGTGAAATTTCATTCTTCAAAGAAACTACAACTAATTACATTAATAGAAAAGGAAAATATATAGGAAAAGCTCTTTAAAAATTCTCTGGTCATTTTATGTATACAGGAAATAAAAGGAAAATACTGAGTAAATTTGAAAATAAGAACTAAGGCTATGTATACTTCTTCCATATTTATACTAGAGGGATTGAAGTCAATACTTGTGTTTTTTAAGTACAGCAGAGAACAGCTTACTGTGGGGTCAGATAAACTGCAATCTGTTTTAATTGGTTAGTTTAAGGCTGGAAACATCTTTCGATTTAAGTGACAAAGACACGATGATAAATACATTTATTTAGAAAATGTGTTTAAAGAATTGAAAACGGACTAGAGACAGTTTCTTTAAAAAGTACAACAGATAATGAGAAAATCATAAGGAGTCTAGTGAACTGTATTTGAAGCTGTAGGAAGTCAAGAAATTGTACAGCATTTATTAATATTAGTATGATATATAAATTGAAAGTATGTCTCTCTTTGGCTTAAGATGCTAAGTCTCAAAAACTTGCTAAATGTGAAACTTGAATTTGAGGTACTAAATGTTAAATTTTCAAAAAGCATGCCCTGTAATATTTGAGGTCCCACAAAAGAATGGCTTCTCTGCATGTCACTTGAAGAATTGTTCAGGACATGTTGGGGTGAAATCTGGGCTCTGTACCCCATGACCTTTGGGAATCACTAAATTCTTCTGTTCTGTAATCTACAAGTGGGAGGGATTATAATAAATAACCTCTAACTTCTCTTCAAGTTTGATATTGTAAATGTCTACACATTCATATGTTGGGTTTTATATAAGAGATACTGAAATGAAGAAGAAAAACTTTTAGGTTTATTGTGAATTAGAAGGTTCCCTTTCAGTTTATTTTGAATCAGTTAAAGAGGGAAGGATGAATTCAGTGGGATTTGATGGGGAAAAGGGGGGACGGTGGTGGTTCTGTGGTAGAATTACTGTCTTCCAAGTGGGGGACCTGGGTTCCATTGCCAGCCAATAGCTCATGCACAGCTGCCACCCTCTGCCAGTGCAGACTTGCATTTTGCTATAATGATGAACAGGTTTCAGTAGGAATTCCAGACTAAGACAGACAAGGAAGAAAGACCTGGATGTCTACTTCCTAACAAATCACTCAATGAAAACTATGGATCACAGTGATGTAATTCCATTGTGTATGGATTCACCATGAGTCAGAGACCAACTTTAACAACTAACAGCATCAATAACAACAGCAACAACAATGGGGGGAAAAGTCAGCCTTCTACAACATGCATTTTGCAGGTTTCCAAATATATTTCAGAAGCTAAAATTTGCTTCATGGTAACAATTACTTCCAAAATTCAGAAGGCCACTGTTCCAGCATAATCGTGGAGGATCTGTGTCCCAGTGTCAGTAACGAAGGGTCATTTTCTGTCTCAAGAAAGAGCTGTGCTGCTGACCTGAAAACTTGGAAAGTCCCCTGACTGTCCTTGGGCCTTGAACCAGTAAGTGTCGTGTGACCCCTGGCAGCCGGCAGTGAAGTGCATCATCTTTCCCTGGGTCTTTAGGACTGTAGATGAGGATGACCTAGTCAAAATACACCAGTCTTCTGTGTCAACATTATGTTCTAGTTGTCTTTCCATTTTACTAGTCTTTATCCCAGGATCTTAAAAGAAAATTTCTTCTTCCTTTAAATGTGTCATCCACAGTCTTCACAATTACTTTCCAGTTATTGAATTTGAGTTAGAGAAGTTAAACAGTTTGCAAAGGAAGTCTTCTGCTTTTTGTGACTATTTAGCTTTTATTACCTCAGTTGACATGCCCAGCAATCTGACCTTTCATTTTCTTCTGTCCTCTGTGTTAGCAGATAAAACTTAATCTTTGTTTTCATAAATCAACCAAATTCATTGCCTTTGAGTTGATTCCAACTCATAACAACACCATAGGACAGGGTAGAGTTGCCACAAAGGATTTCCAAGGCTGAAGCTTTTACTAAACCAGATAGCTACATCGTTTTCCCATGGAGTGATTGATGAATTTGAAACCATGACAGAATGTTAGCAACCAAGCATTTATCTATGTTTCTATATTTATTGGCAGAGGAACTTAAGCCACACTGTATTTTTCACATATAATATATCCATGCAAAAATAATGCTCACATACATAGAAGATGCTTAGTGTGCATAGGGAATTAACAAGGGAGGGAAGGGGTAACTAACTGGCAAAAAATACCTATAATGTATACATTGTTGTTGTTGTTGTTGTTAAGTGCCGTCGAGTTGGTTCCGACCCATAGCGACCCTGTACAGGGTTTCCGAGGGTGTAAATCCTTACGGGAGTAGTAAGCCTCATCTTTCTCCTGCGGAGCGGCTGGTAGTTTCGAACCACTGACCTTAAGGTTCGCAGCCCGATTCGTAACCACTACGCTACCAGAGCCCCTTTTTAGTTGCATAAAAGACAGTAATCATGTTGGTATGTGCTAATGGAGAAATTATAATGTCATGTAATTATAAATCTCATTAAGTCACTTCAGTGAAATCTTGTGGTTAAGCACTTAGCTGCTAACCTTAAGGTCAGCAAGGCAAACACACTAGCAACTCCATGGGATAAACATCTATCAACCAGCCCAATTGTTTAAGTAACATCAGTTTGGTTTCATTTTTAAAATTTCATCAGGTGACCTAAATTTTTATCAAATCCATGAAGTCTTAGAGAATGTGGCCTTATCGTGGGTTTCTTCCAAATAATTTAGACAACTTTTTATATTACTTGCTAATTTAAATTAATCAGTTGAGAGTACATGTTTTTCTGATATAACAAAATATATATATTTGTATGTTTTTGTAAAAAAGACCCTGTATGGTAGAAAACTGCACTGAAAAGAAAAGGATTTGTGGGGTAAGGACATCTGCTATGGTGCTGTAAGATCAGTACTGGACTGTGAAGTACACAGTTGGCAGTTCAAACCCACCAGTTGCTCCTTGGACACCCTATGCAGGGTTGCTATTAGTTGAAACAAACTCATCGACACTTAACAACAACAGTAGTGGAAAATGTGTTGGAGTGAAAACACTTAACACCTCAGAGTTGACAAAACTATCAAAAGCAGTAACAACTCTAAATATTGTAGCTTATTTTAAAAGACAGGTTATATTACAAATAAATACTGCATGCACCTAGGAGGAACAAATGGCTAACCTGCTCAGTGGATAAATGAAAACTTGGAGGTTTGAGAATACTCAGAGGTACCTCACAAGAAAATCATGATGATCTACTTCTGAAAAATCAGGCACTGAAAACCCTGCAGAGCAAAGTTCTTTTCTGACATACATGGAGTCATCATGAGTAGGTGCTGACTTGAGTGGAACTGGTATTTTACTTCTGCAGTAATTACTTCCAAGACAAGGCACATGACCCAACTCAACTAAGAGGAGGAAGCATATAGGCTGAGTTGTTGTTATGTGCCGTTGAGTCAGTTCCAACTCAGCACAACCATGTATAGGGTTTTTGAGTAGTGGTTAATGGATTTGAACCATCAACCTTGTGGTTAGCAGTCCAGTGCTTATTCTTCAGCACACACTAGGACTCCATAGGATGAGTAGGGATCTAAAATGACTTCCATTTTATACTGACTTTATTTTTCTGTTAAATAATTGGGTATGAGGAAATTCAACCTACATAGTATGCAGTATTTATCTGGAAATAGATAAAAGCAAAATGTCTTTTATAAAGTAAAAAGAAATACATTTTTCTTTAACTCATTTCATAGCTATTGTTAAATTTTCAGTAAATGCTAGCTAATATAGTCCTGGTGTGGTGCTGTAGGATTAAACAGTGAACAGCTAACTGAAAGGTCAGTGGTTCAAACTCACTAGCTGCTCCTCAAAACCCCCATACAGGGTTGTTATAAGTTGTAACCGACTCAACAACACTTAGCAACAGCAACAAAACCCTTAAGGAAGTGTTTTAGTAATATGTTGTTGTTGTTGTTGTTGTTAAGTACTGTGGAGTTGGTTCACTCTTAGTGACCCTGCACAGGGTTTCCAAGGCTGTAAATCTTTACAGGAGCAGAAAGCCTCATCTTTCTCCCACGGAACAGTTGGTAGTTTTGAACTGCTGACCTTGAAGTTAGCAGCCTGATTCTTAACCACTATAATACCAGAGTGAATGATAGAAACAGCCACAGGAAATTATTTTAAGAACATTTCAAGAACAAAGCATTGAGAACTATATGTGATTTCCTATGACCGGTATCACACACCTGTGACTATAATGATATTTATTTTGAAGCAGTATTAACTGCATGCATTCAAATTTCAGTGGTTAATACATTATATGTGGCACTGCGGGTTAATGTGCTGGACTGTAAGGTCGGTTTGAACCTCAAGGTTGATGGTTCAAGCTCACCAGCCACTCCTCAGAAATCTGTACAAGGTGGCTATGAGTCAGAACTGACTCGATGGCACTTAACAACCACATAAGATGTATACATATACATGTGCATATATTCAAATTTCTGTGGTTAATATATTCTGTCTGTCT
>NW_006408630.1:3185353-3198291 GCF_000296735.1 Chrysochloris asiatica
GGCTCTTTAATTCGTTCTAAAACATTCTGTAAGCATGTAAACATTTTAGTATAAAAGCCGAGGACAACAAAATGCTGATTCTTACAGGTAAGTTTTAATATAACATACTTAATTTTGCTTCAAAGATAACAGAGTTGCACTTTCAATTCACTGAATCAGGATCATACCCACCCTATTTTTAACAAAGAATCCATGTCGTTTATTGAACATAACAAATGTTCTGTACTATAGTTCTAACAAGGTGGCTGCCATCAGGCGAGTACAGATTCCGGTATATTTGGTCCCTGAAAGTGCTGCTGCTATTGCCTTTAGAGCTGACTTGTTTATTTTAGGAAGCTACCAATTTGGACACTTGGTTGTTAGTTGCCATCCTATTGATTCCCCAATCACCCTGAGTGACCCCAGACTTAATGAAGCAAAATGCTACCAAATCCTGCCCCATTCCTCTAATCAGTTGGATTGTTTGATCCATACAATTTTTATTGGCTGAGTTTTGAGAGTAGATCACCAGGTCCATCTTATCCTGGAAACTGCACTGAAACCTGTTTAGCATCATAGCACTATGCAAGCTTCCACTGACAGGTGGGTGGTGACTGCTCATGAGGCACATTTGTTTTTGCTGTTAAGTGTCGTCGAGTCAGTTCTGACCCATCATGACCTTTTATAGGGTTTTCCGAGGAGCGACTGGTAAGTTTGAACTGCTAACCTTTCAGTTCAGATTGACATTGTAGTTGAGTGCTTATCCTACAATACCTGGAATCTCATGAGGCACATTTATTGGGAGTCCTTGTGTGGCACAGACTCCCATGAGTCACATAGAAACCAAAAAATTGATATACTTCCAAATAAAGTCATGAACTTAATCTCGACTTTCACCTTAATTATATTTTTTTATTCTTACTATTCCTGTTGTTTTTTAATCACCCTTACAAATTTATAATCCCCCTTATTACCCAATTACATTAAAACAGCTACTTTATATGTATTCATAACTAGCATAATCCCAGCCCTAATTTTTATTTAGGAGTCTTGGTATGGCGCTGCGAATTAATGCACTAGACTGCAAGGTCGGTTTGAACTGCAAGGTCGGTGGTTCAAGCTCACCAGCCACTACTTGGAAACCCTATACAGGGTCACTATTAGTCAGAAGTGAGTTGATGGCACTTAACAGCAACAACAACAATATTTATTCCAATCAATCAGTTGGTTTTGTAATAACTATATGAAAGCCAGGTCTCCCACATGGAAGGTGAGTATTCTAGCACTGAATCACCAATATTCCTGTGGGGTCTTTAGTTACAATAATGTAAGATAAGCACTCTCCACTACTCTTATGTTGTTGTTGTGAAGTGCTGTCGAGTCAATTCCGACCCATAGTGACCCTGTATAGGGCTTCCAAGGAGCAGATGGTGAGCTTAAACTACTGACCTTGCAGTTCAAATGACTTTGCAGTCTGGCACATTAACCCACAGTGCCACACCAGGACCCCCCAAATTTCATATCTGGAAATATGAATTTGTGTTCAGATGCAGTTTTTCTGGAAAGGTGAATGCTTTCTTCAGTAACAGAACTTTTAATCAGTGTTCTCATTTTTGGGCTTTTGAAAAGCAATGAAAAATTGCTTTCCAAAAAGAGACGTCAGCTGGATAGTGTAAATATCCCACATCCCATGGGCAGTATGGTATAACCAAAATTTGGCCCTTGCTATGATAGATTCCTGGTGTGGTGCTGTAGGCTGAGCGCTGAATTGCTAACCACAAAGTTGGCGGTTCAAACACACCAGTTGCTCCTTGGAAATCCTATACAGGGTTGCTGTGAGTTAGAACCAATTCAACAGCACTTAACAATGACAGCATGATACACTAACCAGAATCATGGGAGCTGTATTTTGAGCTGATTGTTCTCCATACATGAGTCTTGTTTTGTCTGTGGTTTTGAGAAGGGAAATCAAAACACATTTCCTTCTCCTTTGGCCCCCACATCAAGTCAATAACCAACAGCGTGTGAATTTTCTCTCTAAAATATATACAGAATTGGACCACTTTCTCATTGTCACCAGTCACTCTTTTAGCTGAACCCAGATAGGCAATCTTGTCTATCTCTGACACATTTTTTTAAATCTGCACTTCCACATTTTAAACACTAATTGATTTACTTAAATCCTACTTCTTAGTCATTCAATGGAATGTCCTTAGAATAATGTGCAAAAAGTGCAGGGAGACCATGTCTGACTTCCTCTGGCTTCAGAATCAAACTCAAAATCAGCAGAAGTTAAACATGTCTTCACCCCGTTTTTCTTGTTAAATGTCATTGAGTTGGTTCTGACTCATAGCAAGCAACCCTGTATAGGGTTTCCAAGGAGTGGCTGTCAATCTTGAATCGCCGACCTTGTGATTCAAACTGACCATGCAGTCCAGCTTATTAACCCATAGCACCACACCATGACTCCCTTCACCCTACAACCTTCTTTATTCTATTTTGACAGTAGACATGCCTCCCACAACACTTCTTGGGTTTGATAATCCATTGCATTGGTCACACCAAAATCATAGACAATACTCACGATTATGGGGTTTATTAGGAAGGGAACAGGTTACAATTCAGGATCAGAAACAACTCAGGATGCAGCAGTCCTTCAGTCAGGACACCTCATCTATGTTGTACCACAGATCTCTCAACCCTGTGGCTGCTCTGCCCTGCTCGGGAAAGTGTCATAAAGATATTTTAACTAGTCTGTAATGCCCAAGGGACACATTTTGCCAGCCAGCCTCCTGCCCTCACTTTACTTGGTCCATAGGTCGGGAGGCCTACAGATAAAAAAGTCATACCAAGAAAATTCAAGGAACCACAAAAGTTTAAGATTGTTTACGATGGCCTCCAAAATCTTCCAAAATCTTGACCTCTGCCGGCCTCATTTCCTACCACCTTCTGTTTGCTTTCCTAACCCCATGATTTAGCCATGCTGGAATTATTCTTCTCCCCAGAACATGAGTAGATGTGCTTTGGCCTCATGAATGCCATTCTCTCAGGAACTCCCTTCATTTGGCTCAGCTTCATAGCTCAGTTCAGACGTCTCATCTAAACAGTTCCGTTACTTGATTGTAAGCTCCAGGTGTGTGAAGGCTATGCAGTGGTTATTGCTATGCCTTAGTATTTAGCCCAGTGCCTGTCACATGGGAGGCCATCTATAGCGATTTGTTAAATGGAATGTAAAATGGAAGAAGGAGAAGGATAGTTGAGTAGGGAGTGAGGGGAAGGTAGTCTACTGATGCTAAAAAATACACAGGGGAACAGATTGTGACAAAATAGCCTGGAGAATTCAAATCTGTGGTGCTGTGAGTTAATGCGCCAGACTGCAAACCTGTTTGAACTGTAAGGTCGTCGGTTCAAGCTCACCAGTCACTCCTCGCAAACCCTATACTGGGTCGCTATGGGTCGGAACCAACTCGACGGTACTTAAGAACACAACAAGAGCCAAATTGCATTTGTTTGTTGTCCTATTTTATGCCTGCCCTAGGGCCTTAGGTCCAGTGGTAGTTGTGGTGGTAATGTGCCTTGGAGTCAGTTCCGACTCATAGCGACCCTGTACAGGGTTTCCGAGGCTGTAAATCTTTACGGGAGCAGAAAGCCTCATCTTTCTACTGCGGAACAGCTGGTAGTTTTGAACTGCTGACCTTGAAGTTTGCAACCCAATTCGTAACCACTACACTACAAGAGCTCCTTTAGGTCCCGTAGGCTTTAATAATAAGAGTGTTAGCTACCATTTATTGAGCATTTACTGTATGTCAGTTTCTGTGATAAGTGCTACCTATACCAAATCAAAACCAAACTTACGGCTGTGGGTCAATTCCAATTCATATCGAGCTTATTTAAGGTTCCAAAGGCTGTAAATTGTGTTTGAGGTTGAGGGGGAATTTAGAGTTAGAAATTTTACTAGGAGCTCTGGTAGAGTTGTTGTTGTTGTTGTTATGTGCCATCGAGTCGGAAGTGGTTACGAATTGGGCTGCTAACCTCAAGGTTGGCAGTTCGAAACTACCAGCTGTTCCACAGGAGAAAGACGAGGCTTTCTGCTCCCGTAAAGATTTGCAGCCTTGGAAACCCTGTGCAGGGCCACTATGAGTCAGAACCAACTCCATAGTACTTAACAACAACAGGTTCAAGCTCACCAGCCGCTCCTTGGGAACCCTATACAGGGTTGCTATGGGTCGGAACCGACTCGATGGCACTTAACAAAACAATTTTGTTTATTGTTAGGGTTGTGGTTAATCTAAGGAGTAGGGACTGGGCTAGGGCTAGTAGTAAAGCTTGGTCTAGTTTTAGGGTTAAAGTTAGGTATCTATCTATCTATATATATATATTGATTTTTCTTGAAATTATATTGACCCTAGGCAGAGCAGAGACTGTGCAGGAGGGGGTCCCACTGTCTGCTGGATTATGGTGTGTGGGAGTGTTCATGCCCCTGCTATCAGGAAGGAAAGGAACAAGGGAAAACCACAGCCCCTTTGCTGCCAACTTCCAGACACATCCTGTACCCTCAGGATGCTGTATTAACAGCTGTTCACAACATTCAAGATGGCCACACGTTTTTATTTGCTTTCATTGCTCCTGTTCAGCTTCCTCTTCTAGTCCACACTCCATCCACCTCTCTGTTCTGTCCTCTGAAGCTTAGGGTTCCAGGATCACCATCTGTATCTCTTTCACTTGGTCTCCCAAGTCTTTGTTGTAGAGGATCTGTTCAGTTATCTGCCTACTCTGCCATCTTTCTCTGGAAGTCTGAACCAAATTGGATTTGAGCTTTAACTTTTAGGAAGACTTCAGTGAATTTAATGAGGATTTCAATAGTGGAAGCAAAAGCTACATAGTTGTGTTTGTTATTGTTGTTAAATGCCATTGAATTGTTTCCAACTCACAATGCTTCTGTATAGGGTTTCCAAGGAGTGGCTGGTGGGTTTGAACCATTAACCTAAGCAGTCCAGTGGATTGTGGTCTAGTACTTATCCTACAGCACCACAACAATGCTAAAATCATAAAAATGGCTTAAGTAAATGAACACATCACACAAGGTGTGATCTTTCAAGGAGTGTGAATGAATCTAAAGGGAAGAAGAGATCACTGGTGCTGCTGAGGTGGGCTTGTTGTTAATTGCTGTTGAATTGGTTCTGACCCATAGCGACTCTGTATAAAGTTTCCAAGGAGCAGCTGGTGAACTTGAACCACCTACCTTACCATTCAAACAGACTCTGTAGTCCAGCACATTAACCTACAGTGCCACATCAGGAGGGAAAATGGGATGCAGGAGTCTGAGATTTGCTTGCTTCTGTGTTTTTCTTACTTAGTACAGGAAAAATTTGGACATGCTCACTAATTTTCCTAGAGTGTTGTCTTGAATTCCTGATGTGTCCTACTATAAAAGTCCGTAAGTATTTTCCACTGTAATGTGAAAAGAAACACCTTTTTAAAGGCTAATTTATGGAATTTTAATAAGTTTTTAAATTTTGGAGAAATGACAACACCTGTGGACTTTCCTTATGGTTTTATTACATAGAGAAAACAAGGTTTTCATGCTTAATTAAATCCTGGAATTTAAATGATGGGGTGTTCCCTCTCATTGACAGCAATGCTGTTGTTAAGTGCCATTGAGTCAATGGATTCTGACCCATAGCGACCCTGTAAAGGGTTTCCAAGGAGCAGCTGGTGAGCTTGAACTGGCGACCTTGTGGCTCAAACCAACTTTGCAGTCCAGCACATTAGCCCACAGTGCCACACCAGGATGCCTATGTTGTTGTTGTTGTCAGGTGCCATCGAGTTGGAACCGACTCATAGCGACCCTATGCACAGCAGAATGAAACAATGTCCTATCCTGGGCCAACCTCACTACCGCTGCCACACTTGAGTCCATATATCCTGCTTATTAATGGGAATTCAATAAGTGGGTCATTATTCTCACCACAGCAGAATTAATCACTTACTAGTAAGTGGGAAAGCATTCAGTAGCTGTGAAGGGAGCAGTTTAATCATTAGCTTCTGGGAAGGCAAGTACTTTTCCAAGTTTCTGAGAACATACTGATCAAGGCCTTGTCACCAAATTTATCATTTTAATTTGTTTTTCTCTTCCTGTACTACTACCATTTCTAGAGCCAGTTTTGTACTGAATTCCATAGCTAGCCAAAGTGTTCATGAATTTATTGTGAATGTTGCACAGGAAATCATCACTCCTTTAGTTGAAGAGCATATTTGTGTTTTGTTTTCCTGGCAGGCAAACATAGGTTCTCAAGGTTTCAGCACTGCGTACCTCCTCCGTTTCATCAGTTGAACAGGTGAGGAATGCTAATCAGATTGTTTACACATGTATGATTTAATGAGCCTAAAAACTGATTCTTAAAGTATACACAGATTGCTTCCTGTCACTTTTTATACTTTAATAAAAGAACAGTGTTAGGCCCATTTTTGGAAATTATAATGCTTATAAAATACAGGAGAAGAAAGAATGTCAAGGAAGTTATGTACTACTGAAAGGAAACTCAATAGGAAGATTAGAATAAAATTATTGGATTTGGCGGCCAGAACTGAAATCTAGAGTGAATGAGAAGATTGAATTTAATGGAGGAGTTTATCATAAATTATATTATAATAAATCATTGATTTTAAAATTCGAATCCTAGTATCCATCCAAATAAATTATTTTATGAACAGTTCTATACTTTAATCCTATCCAACCAATAATCTCCTGTTTCTTATTGCTGTCTTCATTATTTTGGTTTTTTGGTTGTTTTTGAATACTTTCTTTTACTAGTTTTTGTGGTTGTATGCATTTTGATGCGATGTAATTGAAATTGTGACATCTAATTACTACAGATCTTTTTCATAAAATTAATATAAGACTATGGCATTATAATTTTTGTCAATACATAGTTGTTTAATAGTATGAGAAATGTCAATACCAACAAATGTTCATGAAATCCAATCTGTACTCATTTTAATGAGAGTGAGATTTTCTTTATTCGATTTTGCAAAATCAGACACCCATCTCAGTAGACATGGGTAGACGTGCCACATGGCCAGCTCACAAAGAGCTTTATTCCCATTTTCCTTCCCCTAGTTGTATGGTGCCCATAGTCTTAATGACTGTATTCTTATTTAAAGCTCCTAGTCCTAAAACAGATTTCTTTCCCCCCTACCCCAATTCATCCTGCTTACATATCCCTGAGTATGATCAATAACCTGTATCTGGTCTAGTAATCTCATGCGTCCTTTATTCCTGAAAATGGACCATCTTGAGAATATCTCACAGTAGTATCTGCTACACTGTCTTTGGTTACTTCCAAGTTGTGTAAAAACTGAATCCACATTACCAACCTATTGCCACCTGATTCATAGTAACCTTATAGGACAACGTAGAACTGTCCCATAACGTTTCTAAGACTATGAATTTCATGGATGCAGACTACCACATCTTTCTCCACATAGAGCAGGGGTCAGCAAATGACAGTTGTAGCAAAATCGTCAGTGTGTTTTGGTAAATAAGGTTTGTTGGAACACATCATGCTCAATCATCTGTATATGATCTATGGTTGCTTTTGCACTACAGTAGCAGAGCTGGGTAGTTGCCATAGAGACCACATATCCTGCAAAGCTGAAAATATCAGCTCCTCAACATCAGGTCCTTAATAGAATAAGGTTGTTGACCATTGATCTAAACATAATCAGGACAGAAATTAGTAAACCACAATAGAGTATGCTGAGATACAGTAAAGACTGAAGAACAGATATTTATGGAGTTTAAATCTTCAAAGAAACGTTGTTAAAAGCATGTTGAGAGGCCTTATTTTATTTTTTTTTAATGTATTTCGGGTTCCAAATCACCATTCCCCCTTGTCATTTAACTACTACCTTTGGATTACCTCAGGAACATGCTTAGATGGACAGTCCTTTTTCTAGTTTGTCTCAGTTGTTTTGTGCTCATGGGATGTATGGGATCTTACTTTGTGCCTTCCTGAAGATTCATAAACTACATAGGATCATAGGTTTTGCATATAATTTTAGGTCACAGAGTATCTTCTAGTTTGTCAGCATCTATGATCTTCCCCTGTGCCTAATATCCCATGACATCCCAAGGGTTGCCCGTTGTTGAATTTAGCTTCATAATTTTCTAATATCATTTCAGAAAATGAATTGTCCATTGTCCTAAACATATTAAGTTGTCTGTGACCAAGTATGGACTTTTGCTTATGCGTCCTTATTGGGAAAATATTAAAGCCATTGAAATAGAAAAGCATAGAAAATAAATAAATTGAACTTCAGTTTTAAATATTGAAATCAACACTTGTGCGTCAGTTTGTCATACTGTGATGGCTTGTGGGTTGCTGTGATGCTAGAAGCTAGGCCATCAGTATTTTAAATACCAGTAGGGTCACCCAAAGTAGACAGATTTTAGCAGAGCTTTCAGACTACGAAAGATGAGGATGAAGGAGAGATGAATTACTTCTGAGTGTTTAGTCACTAGAAATCTTAAGACTAGCAGCAGAACACTGTCAGATACATTACCAGAAGAGGAAACTATGAATAGCAGCCAAACATTATCAGCTGTAGTACTGGAAGACAAGCCCCTTAGATTGGAAAGCATTCACAATACGACTAACTATGAAAGAACTACCTTCTCAAAGTAGAGTTAATCATGATGACACAAATGGAATAAAGCCTTGGAACCTTCATTTGCTGATATGGTACAACTCAAAATGAAGAGAAAAACCTGCAAACATCCATCAGTAATTATAATGTGGAATGTATGAAATATGAATCTAGGAAAATTGGAAGTAGTATAAGATGAATTGAAACACATAAAGGTAGCTATCCTAGGAATTAGTGAGATGAAATTGGCTGGTATTAGTTATTTTGAATCTGACAATCATATGGTTTACTACACCTAGAAAAACAAATTCAATAAGAATGGTGTTGCATTCAATGTAAAAGAAAAAAAAAGTTTCAAGATCAATCTTGAAGTACAGTGGTATATGTGATAGGATAATATTCATCTGCCTACAAGAAAGACCAGTTATATAACTATTGTTCAAATTTACACATCAACCACTAAAGCCAGTTATGATGAAATGGAAGAATTCTAACAATATCTTCTGTCTGAAATTGATGAAACATGTAATCAAAGATGTGTTCATGCTCACTGTTGATTGAAATGTGAAGGTTGCAATCAGTGATTGGATAATATGGCCTTGGTGATAGAAATGTTGCTGGAGATCACAGACTAGAATTTTGCAAGACCAATGACTAATTTTTTGCACATTCTTTAAAAAAAAACCAACACACCATAAAAGGCATACATCGACTTGAACAAATGGAATTCACAGGAATCAAATTGACTACATCTGTAGGGGAAAACAGTGTAAAACTCAGTATCAGCAGCCAAAATAAGGCCAGGGACCAAGTATGACAAAATCCATCAATGGCTCATATGCAAGTTCAGGTTGAAGCTGAAAATAATTTAAACAAATCCATGAGAGAAAGTACTATGACTGCCAGAAGAACAATTGAAATTGTGTTTGGATGAAGTACAGCCAGAATGTTCCCTAGAAGCCAGGATGGCCAGACTTCGTCTTTCATACTTCAGACATATTGTCAGGAGGGCCCAATCACAGGAGAAGGACATCATGGAGGGTCAGTGAAAAAGATCAAGATGCCCAACAAGTTGGATTGGCATAGTGGCAGCAGTAATGAGCAAAGCATAGCAATGATTGTGCCCATTATTAGCAGTTAATGAGCACAAGTATAACAACGATTGTGAGATTGGTGAAGGACTGGGCAGTGGTTCTTTCCTTTGTCTATAAGATCATTATGAGTTGGTACTAATTCAAAGGCCCCTAACAATAACATTGAACATATCCCACCTGAATTTAGAGACCAACTCAAGAAGAGATTTCATTCATCAGACACTAATGACTGGAAACTAGAAGAGTCTTGGAATGACAGCAGAAACAGCATACAGCCAACAGAATCCAGCAGCACATGAAAAAGATAACACATCATGGTCAAATAGGATTCATATAAGGGATGCAAGCATGGTTCACATTAGAAAAACGATCAACATAATCCACCATATAAATAAGAAAAAAGAAAAGAACCACATGATCATATCAATTGGTGCAGAAATGGCATTTGATAAAATCCAACATTCATTCCTGATAAAAACATTCAACAAAGTAGGAATAGAAGGGAAATTCCTCAACATAATTAAGAGCATATATACAAAACCAACAGCCTACATTACCCTCAATGGAGAGAAACTGAAAGCCTTCCTTCCTCCTGCGAACAGGAACCAGATAAGGATGCCCTTTGTCACCACTCCTAGTCAATATTGTGCTGGAAGTCTTAGCAAGGGCTATACGGCAAGACAGGGAAATTATATAGGCATTCAAATTGGCAAAGAAGAAGTAAAACTCTTTCTATTTGCAGACAATATGATCCTGTATGTAGAAAACCCAAAAGACTCAGTGAAAAAGACTACTAGACCTCATTGGAAGATTCACCAAAGCGGCAGGATCAACATACAGAAATCAGTTGGATTCCTCTATACCAAACATGACACTGCTGAAAAAGACATTAGGAAAGCAATACTGTTTACAATAGCTGCCCAAAGGATGAACTATCTAGGAATAAATGTAACCAGATAAAGAAAGGACCTATACAAAGAAAACTACAAAACACTACTACAAGAAACCAAAAGAGACATATAAATGGAAGAATACACCATGCTCCTGGAAAGGAAGACTTAACATTGTGAAAATGTCAATACTGTCCAAAGCAATTTACGCATATAAAGCAATCCCAATCCAGATTCCAACAGCATTCTTCAAAGAGATGGAGAAACAATTACAAACTTTATATGGAAAGGAAAGAGACCCAGGATAAGCAAAGCACTGCTTAAGAAGAAGAATAAGGTTGGAACCTTTCACTCCCTGACTTCAAAATTTATTACATGGCTACAGTGTTCAAAACTGCTTGGTACTGGTACAATGAAAGGTACATTGATCAATGGAACAGAATCGAGAAACCAGAAATTAACCCATTCACATACAACCAACTGTTTTGTTTTGTTTTTTTAATGTTTTATTGTGAATTATGTGATAGTTTACATCCTATCGTATATTGTTTAATTGCCATGGTTACAATCCCTTCCATATGTCATCAACCAACTACAGGGTATACCCTACAAGCCTGCTTCCCCCCACCCCCCACCCCCGGACAGCTTTCAAGAGGGAGCCTAGATCCAGAGGGCACGGAGGAAGATGGAATCTCCACTGAGTAGTATCCAATCTGTCTGGGTGGGGCTGGTGAAAGGAGATGCAGATAGGTCTCTTGTGATACAATAGTGAATAATTGTTATCAGGACTGATTGTGTTGGTTGGAAATGTAAAGGTAGACATTTTGTAGCAAAAGGAGGGAAGTGATTGACTTTGCAATCTAGGAGCAGAGGTCCCTGGGACCATCAAGGGAGAAGAGTGGAGAGCAGGACCCTACCCAGAGAAGCAGTGATGCCAGAGATGGAGGCAGAGACGATGACATGGAGAGGTGGAGCGGCTGGGGACTTTAGACCCAGAGTGGGAGAGGGCCTGTGTGCTGATGACCTGGGGGCAGGCTTGCAGGGTATACCCTTTGGTTGGTTGATGATGCATGGAAGAGATTGTAACCATGACAATGAAAGGTATATGATAGGATGAATGTAAAACGAATATCCTCCCATGTAATTATCACATAATTCACAATTAAACATTTTTAAAAAATCAAACGATGTATTGTATTAGGCAAATCTGCTTCACAAGACGTTTTTCAAGTGTTGAAGAGCAAAGATTTCATCTTGAAGACTAAGGTGTGCCTGACCCAAGCCATGGTATTGTCAATAACCACATATGCATGCAAAATCTGGACAGTGAATAAGGAAGACCATAGAAGAATTGATGCTTTTGAGTTATGGTGTTGGAGGAGAGTATTGAAAGTGCCAAAAGAACCAACAGATCTGTGTTGGAAGAAGTACAGCCATAGTGCTCCTTGGAGGACAGGATGGCCAAACTTCGTCTCTCATACTTCAGACATATTGTCAGGAGGGACCAGTTGTTGGACAAGGATATCATGTTTGGTAGGGTGGAGGGTCAGAGAAAAAGAGGAAGACCCCCAGAGAGATGGATTGACAATGTGGCAGCTGTCAATGAGCTCAAACATGGCAACGATAGTGAGGTTGGCCCAGGATTGGACAGTGTTTCGTTCTGCTGTGCATAAGGTTGCTATGAGTTGGTGCCGACTCAATGGCACTTAAAAACAAGTAGTGTCCTGTGTCTTAAGCCTAATTGTTGTAGTTGGTAAGTGCCATCTAGTCAGTTCCAACCCATAGTGAGCCTGTATAGGGTTTCCAAGGAGTGGCTACTGAGCTTGAACCACAGACCTTGTGGTTCTAACCAACTTTTGAAGTCTAGCTCATTAACCCACAGCACCACAACCAGGACTGAGCTGTAACCCTGTAAAGTTATAAGCACAGAGACAAGCGAGCTTTAACAGGGTGAAGACAGACTATCTGAGGACGATGGAGCACATGATTCTACAAGCCCAGAAGCTCCAAGGATTGCTGACTACTAGAAACTGAAATCGTTTTTAAAAAGAGGACTTTCCCCTAGAGCTATGCCCTGAATTTAAACATCTAGCCTCTTAAACTATGAGAAAATAAGTTCTTGTTCTTTAAAGTCACTCACTTGTGGTAGTTCTGTTACAGCAGATCTAAGAAGCTAAGACAGCCACCCCAAGACACCCCTACCCTACAGACCTCCTTTTTTATCTTACTGGCCAGGAATGCATTACATGTCTTTGCCTAGATCAGGATTGAGATAACTAGGATTGTTTTTACCCACCAAGATTAAATTATTAAAAAAAAAAAAAAA
>NW_006408630.1:3202776-3242259 GCF_000296735.1 Chrysochloris asiatica
AACAACAACAACTCCCAAGACCATTGATTATGGGTCCAAGTAAATGAAATTTTGAACATTTCAGTCTTTTCTGCATTTATCATGACATTGTTTATCGGTCTAATTGTGAGATATTTGTTTTCTTTATGTTGTGTTGTAAACCATATCCAAGGCTGTATTTTTTTGAATTTCATAAGTAAGTTCTTCAATTCCCTTTCACTGTTAGCAAACAAGTTATGTCCTCTGCATATTATAGATTGTTAATGAGCCTTCCTCAAATCCTGATTCCCCATTCTTCTTCACTTACTCCGGTTGTTTTTTTTTTTTGTTTTTTTTTTTCTGGAATACAGATTAAATAAGTATGGAGAAAGGATACGACCCTGGCACATGCCTTTCTTGATTTTAAGCCATACAATACTCCCTTCAGTTTGAACAGCTGCCTCTTGGTACAGATTCCTCATGAGCTCAATTAAGTGTTCTAGAATGTTTTCCTGTTCTTCAAAATGTTATCCATAGTTTGTTATGACCCACGTAGTTCACTGTCTTTGTGTAGACAATAAAACACAAATAAACATCTTTCTGATTTTCTCTGCTTTCAGTCAAGATCCATCTGACATCATTAATGCAAGTCCTTTTCAGAATCCTGACTTAATTTCTGGGAACTCCCTGTCAATGTGGTACTGCAAAAGTTTTTGAATGATCTTTAGCAAAATTTACATGTGTGTGATATTAATGTTGGTTGGTTTGGTTGGTTATGTGCCATGGAGTCGGTTCTGACTCATAGCGACCCTATATAGGGTTACCGAGGCTGTAAAGTGATTTTTACTTTAACAAATCTCAAATAATGTTTTTCATCTGAAAGTCAATTGTTCAGATCTAAAAACATGATTGGGCATTATTGTTTATTTTCCTTTAGGTGTTTTTGGGAGACATATTGGTTTATATTGTTCTGCATTTTCAGAAAGGATGCATAATAAAAATGTAGTAAATTTTAGCATTAATAAATGATAGATTTTAGACTTGGCTTCTGTCAAATCCATAGTGTTCCAATCTTGTGAAATCAAACTGGACCAGATTGATTATACTATACAAGTCAAAATCACTACTTTGCTTTTAGGGAATTTTGGAGAAAATTGCATTTTATTTGAACAATGTTAAAATATTAAAATAAGTATTTTAGTAATATATTTAATTGTAAATTAAAATAAGTAATTTAGTAATATATATTAAATGAAATATATACTAAAATGTTTTATTCATTTTATAATTGCCTTTTCCAATAAAAAAATTTTTTTGACTTGAAAATTACCTAGGACTCAATGGTCTTTGTTTTCACACCTGTCTTTTTTTTTTTTTATGTTTTCAGAATATTTAAAGTCACTCATTTTTCTGTTCTGACTTTTGACTGTCCATAGACATCCCTGTCACCAGTGACTGTGATTGGATAGTGGTTTCTACCGGTGGATCCCGTGTAAGAAGAATAACTCATCGGAGAAGCTCCGCAGCAGGGTGAGAGGCCATCAGCACCATGTTCTGTACGAAGCTGAAGGATCTCAAGATCACAGGGGAATGTCCTTTCTCCTTATTAACACCTGGTCAGCTTCCGAAAGACCCAGTGGAGGAGACAGCAGGAGGCTCAGAGAGCTGCAAAGCAACTGCACCCATCTGTCAGGATGTTCCTGAGAAGAATGCACGAGGAAATCTCCCTCAAAGAAAGACTAGTCGGAGCCGAGTCTATCTTCACACTTTGGCAGACAGTATTTGCAAACTGATTTTCCCTGAGGTGAGTTCTTGTCCTTTAGAGATTTTCATGATATTTTGAAATCCTAAAAGAACGCTGTTCTAAGAAAAGTGCAAACAGTTGCTTTCTGACATCTGAGGGTATAATAAATATAGACTATTTCCATGAAACATAAAAAAACATTTCTTTAAAACAATCATGTTCTTAAATTGTGCTTAATCTTAAAATATTTAAGATTTTGAATTATTTTCCAAAAGATCCTGTAGTCTGACAAGCCCAATGACTTTGAGCAGCTCCTTAATTCCTCTGAGCTTCAAAGTCCTTTTCTTAGGGAAATACAGAGAATACTTACCCCATCTAAGATTTTAATGGCTATTTGTTGATACTTATAATATAACTCTTAAATAAGTGTACACTCTTAAGTGCCCTTGAGTCTGTTCCAACTCAGCAAGGAGTGACTGGTGAATATGAACTGTTGACCTTCTGGTTGGTAGTCCAACAGGTAACCCACTATGCTACTGGAGCTCTATCACATACTATAAGTACTCAGAATTAGTTAGTTATAATTTGTTTAGAGTTAAACCTTTGAAGAATAACTTATTCTCTGCTGGATTTTTTTTTTTTTTTTTTTTAGTTTCTTTAATTCTCAAGAGCATCCTGTGTGTCTTTCTAATTTGCAGAAGTGTGAAAATCTTCACATTCCTGCTGTTATTAGTCCCAAATCTCTCCTTGAGCCAACTTTGACCTACTCCTTGGTTCTGACTCCTGAACAGCTCTGGCAGCTGTGTAGCATAATGCCTGTGTTGAAGGATGGAGCATCTTCTATCTATCTACTAGTCACACATTTAGCGGACAGGTCAGGGATCTTAGAAAGAGTTCCTTTCTGCCCACTGAAGAGAAAAGCAGTTGAAAGTCCTCATAATATCTTTTGCCCTCTGGATCAGTATTCACAATTTGATATAATATTGCCTTAATCTATGCCACTCAACATTTATATAATCATATTCTGACTATAATAATATAATTTTTTTTAATTAACTCAATATGAATCCTCTGTTCTCTGCAAAGCACTGAAGTTTGACAGACCCACTAACTTTTACTGAGATTGAGATAACTTATTTTATCCCTAAGAAGTACAGGCAAGATAAGTGCCTTGACCCAAATCATACCATTTTTGAAGGATGGAACAATTATTGTAGTGACAGAAAGAAAGGACTTGAGTTGAAGCTTGCAGGATGGGTCATAAGTTGGGGTAAGCAGAAAGTTGAGGGAGATTATTCAAATATAATATTAGCAAAGTGGAGCCCCAGTAGCATAGTGGATTATGAACTGGGCTGCTAACCTGAAGGCCAGCAGTTTGAATCCACCAGTTGTTCTGTGGGAGAAAGAGAAGGTTTTCAGCTCCTATGCAGATTTATAACCTGAGGAACACTATACCGGGTCCCTATGAGTTGGAAATGACTCAAAGGCACACAATCACTATCCAACCACAATAGTGCTTTGTTTAATGGTTTTGAAGTGGAAATATTTAATTATTATCATCCCACTGCAGTTTCTAGATAGCCAACTTTGCCTGGCATACAGGCTTTTCTCAGATAGATGTTTAGCATTTCAATCTGGCAAACAGTTGGCACTCTTACTTCTAAGGATAGAGTGAGTGCCCAGAGATGAACAGACTGTGATGGAAAAGTGGAATCGCTTCCATGCTTTCCCTAAGACCTGTCATTACTGTGTTAGCTTCCTTAATTTATTGGATACATATTGAATTCCTACAATAAGTGTCATAAACATCTTGAAATAATCAAGGTATGACTGCAGTGTCATGTAAGAGAAGTCTAGGTCCTAGGAATTCTAGATGTTGAAGGGGTATTTGTGCCTACAAGGCTTTTTTTTCTTTCTCCCAGCTGAGGTAATTTGCCTTAATAGATATCCCAATGTTGGAAACATGTGAACTGTGTAGACTCAAATTAATATGTGACAATATCATAACTCTTTTGTAGACAATCAAATTTAACTCCCCAATGATTTATTTTTGGGAGAGAAATATTGAAGTTCATTATCATTAACAAAATTAGAATGGAAGATGTTATTCCAGAGTAGCAGAATATTTGAGATTAGAAAGATTTTGTTGATTATCTAATATAAACTCATTTTTATTTGAAAATAAAATGAGACACTAAAAGGTAATAATTTGTTTAAAGTAAAACAGATAACTGAGGAGATGGAAAAACCTCAACCTCTGATTCATAATTCATTGCTTTTTTTCCCACAGTAATATTGCTTCATGAATAGTCCTCATAAAAAATTCTATAATTTCTTCAGGCATAATATCTTTCAGGAGCTTGAAAGGGAGTCTTAGCCACTATTTGTAGCATATGAGAACCCACTCACTAACAGACATGAAGTGGTTGATTTTATGTTCAAAGGCCCTGAGATTGTCTGTGTGTGTTGTAGTGCTCCTTGAAAGTTGAGTCCTGACCTTGGGTTTATTATGGATTCATGTCATTCTAGGGTCTGAATTCAGGACATATTAAAGGAAATTGTTGTTGTTAAGTCCATAGAGTCAGTTCTGACTCATAGTGACCCTCTATAGGGTTTCAAGGAATGGCTGGTGAATTTGAACCACTGATCTTGTGGTTTAGCGCCAGAACTTGTGGTCCAGTACTTTAGCCCACAGTGCCACACCAGGACTCCTATTAAAGGAACTACAGCACCAGTAATCCAAGAAGCTGGCATGTATGAAGAGAACACAACATCAGGATGGGAAGAAGATTCATTAACAACCTATGATTTGCAGATGACACAGCCTTGCTTGCTTAAAGTGAAAATTGAAGACTACACCCATCATTATGGATTACAATTCAATATATAACAAAAATCCTCATAAACTGACCCAATAAGCAGCATCACGATCAACAAAGAAGATCGAAGATGTCAGTAATTTCATTTGACTTGGATTTACATTTAATGCTCATGGAAGCTGTTAAGTGCTGTCATTTGGAATGACTCATAACAATCCTATGCACAATAGAACGAAATGTTGTCCAATCCTGTGCCAACCTCACAATTGTTTTGTTTAAGCCAATTGTTGCTGACACTGTGTTCTGTCATCACGTTGGGAGTCTTCCTCTTTTTCCCTGAGCCTCCACTTTACCAAGAACGATGCCCTTCTCTAGCGACTGCTGCCTCCTGATAACATATCCAAAGTATGAGAGAGAAAGTCTTACCATCCTCGATTTTAAAGAATTTTCTGTCAGCACTTCTTCCAAAATAGACTTGTTTGCTCTTCTGGCAGACCATGGCACTTTTACTGTTCCTCACCAATACCATAATTCAAATGCATTGACTCTTCTCAGGTCTTCCTTGTGCATTGTCCAACTTTCACATGTATATGAGATGACTGAAAATTCCATGGCTTGGGTCAGGAACACCTTAATCCTTAAGCTGATATCTTTGCCCTTTAACACTTTAAAAGAGGTTTTCTGCAGCAGATTTGCCTAAAACCAATGTCTTTTGATTTCTTGATTGCTGTTTCCATGAGTGTTGATTTTATGTCTAAGCAAAATGAAGTATTTGACCATTTTAGTCTTTTCCCTATTTCCTATACTGTTTATTGGCCCAGTTGTGAGAATTTTTGTTTTCTTTACATTAACATGCAATCCACACTGAAGACTATGGTCTTTTATATTCATCAGTAAATATTTTAAATCCTCTTTGCTTTCAGCAAACAAGGTTGTTCCATCAGCATATCTCAGGTTGTTAAGGAATTTCAATCCTGGTGCCACATTATTCTTTATATAATCCAGTTTCTCAGATTATTTGGTCAGCATATAGATAGCGTAAGTATGGAAAAAGGATGCAACTCTGGCACACATCTTTCCTGATTTTATACCATTCAATATCCCTTTTTTCTATTCTAGCTACTGCCTTTTGATCTACGTACTGGTTTCCCTTAAATATAATTAAGTGTTCTGGAATATCCATTTTTCGCAATGCTTCTTAGTTTCTTGTGATCCACATAGTGGAAAGCCTTTCATAGTTGATCAAACACAAGTGCTTATCTTTCTGGTATTCTCTGCTTTCAGCCCTGGAAGCAACAGTCAAAAGATCAAATGATTTCTTTTGAGAATCTCTTATAAAACATCTCTGTAAAGTACTAAAAAACCAAGATTTCACATTGAAAAATAAGGTGCACCCGACCCAAGACATGGTATTTTCAACTGATTTATATGCTTTAGAATACTAGACATTGATCAAGTAAACCCAAAGGCAAATTAATGCATTTGAACTATGACATTAGTGAAGAATTTTGAAAGTGCTATGGACTGCGAGAAGAATGAACAAATCTGCCTTGGAAGAAATATAGCTAGAATGCTCCTTAGAAGCCAAGATGGCAAGGCTTCATCTCAAGTACTTTGGACATGTAGACAGGAGAAACCAGTTCCTGGAGAAGGACAACATGTTTGATAAAGAAGCGGATCAGCAAAAAGGGGAAGATTGAGTTAAACATATACTGATTGGGAAGATGGTGCTGAACCAATGTTTCATTTCACTGTACATAGAGTTGCATGTAATAACATGGTACCAGTGCCTCACTTGGATGTAAGTGATTTTTCTTCAGGAAAACAAGTTCTGATTGAAATTGGAATGCCAGGAAAACATCTTCCAACTATATCAATAGGAAGAAGGCACTTTTCTTCTTTCCACTGTCAGTGACTTTTGTCTTATTTTTTTCATATTCAACTTTAACATGTATATAAGGTGACTGAAGAAACCATATCTTGGGTCACTTATACTTTTTTCATATTTAGATTTTTTGAAGATTTTCCAGTGCAATATATCACTTCATTTTTGACTGTGGCATTGATTTAAGATCTAAGTAGAATGAGATCATTGACAATTTTGATTTTTTTTTTGTCTCCATTATCATGATGTATTTTATCAGTCTAGTTGTAAAGACTTTATTTAGTAGAGTCTCAGCTAAAACTATGGAAGCACTCAGTGAGATGGAATGACAATAGCCACAAAAATGAACTCAAGATATTTCAACAACCATG
Organism: Chrysochloris asiatica; assembly: GCF_000296735.1. NCBI lineage: Eukaryota > Metazoa > Chordata > Mammalia > Afrosoricida > Chrysochloridae > Chrysochloris > Chrysochloris asiatica. The sequence continues at coordinate 3,209,554 of NW_006408630.1, forward strand.
GAAGTAGCATATGGCCAGGCAACATTTTATTCTGTTATACAAAGATGGCATAAATCAGAGCTAACTCAACAGCAACTAGCAACAATTACAGCATATATGTAAAGAGAAACAGACTAGAAAAAGAAGTTCTTGTTGATAGTGGGAAGGAAGTAAAAATTCAAGAAAGATCTTGAATGAATAGAGCAAAAAGAGGTGTGTCATATGGTTTAATCAGAAAGATAAAGAGGAAAAAGTTGCCTCTGGTAGCTCTGGGAAGAGAGTTGAAAAAGTGTTAGGTGGCTACAGAAGTTTCAGCAGTGAATGGATTTCTTTTCTCATACCAACACAAATTTTCCTGGGCATGGCAGCCATTATTAAATAAACAAATGTAATTCAAATCATTTTATATTTCAAGCAACCTAAATTTATATGTAAACAAACTGAACAATACATCAGTATTTGGCAATGTCACTTCAGTGCTAAAATTTTAGAGTAGTTTTCAATAATTTGAATAGATTATAGAGAGTGTGTTATTCATTCATTCCACTAATTCTACAAATGCATATTGAGCATCTCTTCTAGTTAGGTACAGCTAGGTGCTGGTCATAGAGTAGTGAACACAACAGAAATTCGTTACCTTTTCTTCTGCAGCTTCTATTCTAAGAGAAGAGATAATTAAAAATAATAGTAATAAAACCCATGTAACAAATGTTATGAAGAAAAATGGGAAATTCATGCACAAAGTAATCTACCCCCATTTTATTGATGACCTCTTTCTCCCCAACTTGTGTATGTTCTTCAGATTGAAAGAAATCAGAACAACTCATAGTTTTATGGGTTTCAATCCATGCTAGTCCTATAGTACTAGTAAATAGTTTTCTATCAAATAAAAAGCCCATGACACTTTCAAACTTTTCAGGTACCTTGTCTGATCTATCTGATCTGTGATTTCATCAGCATGATGTTGCCTTTCTTCTTCTCTGGATATGAAAGACTGCTAAGAAGCATGTCCATGTTTTCCTTCCTGAACACACTCCTCACCTGTCAGGTCTCCTGCCCTTTGCCTTCATACAAGTCACAGGCACGTCACTCAAAATCTTCTCACTAGATAATTCTCTCACCAGCCTGTGATACAAGTATTACTTCGTTCTATACCTGAATGGTGAGAAAAAATTGTTACACATTATAAATTTAAGTCATTTTTCATTTTCTTTCAATAAATATCAAATTTATCTTTAAAGCTGAGTGTATACTTTGAAAGTACTTTCCGTAATTCATTTCATTAAAACAGAATCTTGCTGCATATTGCTCAACTCAATTGCCTCACATGGCCAATAGAAATTCTAATGTCGATATAAATAGCTCATAGAAAAAGGAATTTCTCAATTTGGAAAACAGCCATAAAATTTGTCATTTTCCTCTGGATAATGTATAGAAAGAATCAATGGCACACGGAGACGTTTATGAATGATTTTTTGTGGAAAGCAAAAGAATATAATAATGTCAGCAATTCTTATGCATATCAGAGACAATGAGCTATAAAAATTGAATAGTTAACCAAAGATTTATTCAATAATGGCTATTGAAGTAACATACATGTATTTTATAAAACAGAAAAACTTATGAAATACTCAAAAATCAGCAATAGCTATCAGAATTAAAACTATCTGGTGAGGACAATTAGGCTAGGGTGAAAATCCAAGGCTCCTTTTGAGTAGACAATCAACTGAGCTTGGTGACAAATTGGATTTGAAGGAAGGAAGGGAAAGACAGAGATAGTGCCAACATTTTCTAGAGCAGAAGATGGAAGTGCTATGTGAGGCATAAGTATAAATGCACTATTAAGGATGGATAGTCACTGAGTGTAGAGTCTGTGAAAGGCACAATGTTTTCTTGATTTGAGCCATACTGAGACTGAAGCATTGGCAGCATATCCAAGGAGATTTTCTGACCTAGAGGAAGTGATACCCAGAGAGTCCCTCATAGAAGAACTGGCATTATCAAGCTCAAGGCTTTTGTTCAGATTCCAACTTGGCTTAACTCTGTTCTGTGGCTAGCTGTCAATGAAGCCACCCATGATGGGCAAATCATCTGGCTACACACACATCCAGACTCAGATTAGTCTGAGTTTATTATTTATTCTGAGTTTGAAAAACCCATAGGAAATCAGTCCCAGTTCCAAAGTGTAAGGGTTAATGCACTGGACTGCAAGGTTGGTTTGAACTGCAAGGTCGGTGATTCAAATTCACCAGCTGCTCCTCGGAAACCCTGTACAGGGTCACTGTGAGTCAGAACTGATTTGATGGCACTTAACAACAACAAAAAACATCATTAAAGGAAATAATTGTTTCTACTTCTTCATAAAAAATTTTCAGGACTAAATTTTTAAGTACGTATCTTCAAATGCATTACTATCTAAAGGGAGTGTTTAAATCTTTTCTTCTCAATTCCAGGTTGAACGGCTGAACGTTGCACTTCAGAGAACACTGACAAAACATAAAATAAAAGAAAGCAGGTAATTTGAATCACTTCAGTTGTATAAATAAATATCAACCTCATATTGAAGTCACTAATATTACTACTAATTACTGAATATCAGCAAGTATTTATTAAGTTATGAATATGGAGTCTATACACAAAAAACTTACAAAGTAGAAATACTCAGAAATCAATGCCTGTGTCTTAGGCTGGGTTCTATAGGGAAACAAAACCAGTGAAGCTTATCTATGTATATATAATGAGAAATTTATATGAAGGAAATGACTCACAAAGTTGTAGAGGTGGACAAGTCCCAAGTCTACTGGTCAGATGTCAGGTTTCAGGGCTGATGAACCAAAATCAACAGGTCAGATGACAGGTAGGCAGGTCAGGCAGGTAAGATTGCCAACTGCTGATGACTCCCAAGATTGGCAGATTGGCAGATCAGATGGCGGCAGACAGATAGAACAGGTAAGATGGCTGGCTGCTAATGACTTCAAGGATTAGTAGACAACAGAGCAGGCCACTGGCTCAAGTCCAAAGAGCCAGAAGTTTGCACTATCCAAACCCAGCAGAAAAGGGAGGAGACTTTGCCTGAGTGTCCAGTGTATCGGAAGCAGGTCATTCCCCTGAGCAAGCTTCTTTTTAATTGACTGACTGCTCATAGCAGATCTCATCATGAGGAATTACTACATCGTAACTGAAGAAACCCTGAGACTCTGACCCAGTCAAGTTGACACAAAGTCTAAACTATTATCAAAGCCAATAAACAACTAGTTGCTCTTGAGTTGATACCACCGCGTGATGACTCCATATGTGTCAAGGAAGAACTGTGCTCAGTGACTGATTTTAAAAATTTTTAAGTATATTTCCAGGCCTTCCAGACTTTTTCTCATTGCCTCCAACTTTTGGTTAGCAGTTGGATGTGTTAAGCATTTACTAGTCCAAAGAAAGAAAATCAGTTAGTGTAAATCCAAGGTTTGTTTCAAATAAACAATCAGCTAACCTTGGTGACAGCTTGGATTTAAGTATCAAAGAAAAGGGAAGGAAAGAGATAACTCCAGACTTTTCTAGTCCAGAAGATAAAAATAATATGTGCTGGTAATCCCAGAAATAGGACTATTTTAGCTGTTAGTAAACAATTTATTTTTCACATTTTATATGTGACTAAACTCAGACTTATATAAAATATGGATTTTATAGGTAGGGAAAGGCAGAGCTAGGTTTTGTGTTCAGGTTTTTCAGAGCCATGAATTTAAGCATGCTGTCATATACTGTTGCTTTGAGCAAATTCTCATAAAATCTGTTCTTTCATATAAATCATCAGGTTTCATAGAGTCAACTCTTGACTCAAGTAGACCCCATGTGTGTCAGAGTACAACTGTGCTCCATAGTGTTTTCAATGACTGATTTTTTTTTTCTTTTCAAAATTATAATGTCATTATAAGGATCATCTTATTTCATTCACTTTTTTAAATGTTCTATCATAATTTTTTTTTAAGTTTTTATTGTGAATTGAGTGATAGTTTACATGGGAGAACATGAGTTTTACACTTATCGTTTCATTGCAATGATTACAATCCCCTCTGTGCATCATCATTCCACAGCATTTGCTTCTATTCCCTCTGGAGTGTTTTTTTTGTTGTTGTTTGTTTTTTTGGTTTTGTTTGTTTGTTTTCTTTTGGGAGAGGATGTACACAAAAACACTCAGGAATATATAATTTGAATAACCAAAGATCACATTCTGCAAACCTACCTCCTGGCCGCCAGTACTCAGTCTTTCTCTTTACATTAAGTCCAGAGTCCTCAGCTGCTCTTTCTCTCTGTGTCCTCATCTCTGGGTGTCACTGTTTCTCTGGATAGGGTCGTACATCCTGCTCATGCTCTTCTCCCTTAATGGTCCTAGGGTCATCTGCTCCTGGGATGTAAGATTAACTACTACCCACTTTTTGTTATAAAACTTCTACCTTTACAATTGTGACAGTCTCAATTAGTCATGATAATAGTTACTCACTATAGAATCATAAGAATCTTATTCCCATCTCTTTTCACCATACCCATCTAGACAAAATGAAAACTATTCAGTGGGGACACTATCTTCTCCCACACACTCTTAAATTAAACTCTCTCTTGAAAACTTGTAAGCCAGTCACTTCATGCCTTTATCACCCCCTCATTTTACGTAGCCAATGTCTAAGTTTGACAGTGGCTGATTTTTTGGAAGTAGATTGCAAGGACTCTCTTCCAGTATATTTCTGGGTGGACTCAAACTTCCAAACTTTTGGATAGGAATCAAGAGCTTTAACTGTTTGGACCAGCCAGGGACTATTCTTTCATATTGATGGATTATTTCTCAAGTATTTAACAACAGATAAGACATGTATATCAAATAATTAGAACTGATTTATTGCCAGAAGGATGCTACCAAAATATTGGAATCATATATCAGCAGCCTCTTCCTCCTACCCCACATGCTCAAGTTTATTTTAAACCTTTAGGAGCTACATAAGGAGGAGGTGGAATGATATAGGGGGTAAGCAGAGGGGGCCTCAGGAAGCATGGAGTGGAACTGTTTCAGTATTTTCAACAACCATTTGGTTGTTCTTGTATAAACTGGTTGATTATCAGTTCTGTTTGTAGTATTTTCTTGTCTGTCTTGAAATTTGCTTTAAGAAAATTTTCTATAGAGCCTTACTATTGTTTTTTTAGTGGGGGTTCTTAACTTTCCAAATATATCTTGGCACACTTACTATTAGTAAGTTACTTAATTAGCCCTCTTTTTTGATTCTCCAAAATTTTCAGGAGTATTTCATGTGTAAACAGTAGAATGAATGGTGGTGGCAGTTATGTGCTGGTTCCAACTCATAGCGACCCTGTACAGGGTTTTCAGGGTTGTAAATCTTTACAGGAGCAGAAAGTTTCATCTTTCTCCTGAAAAGCGACTGGTAGGTTCAAACTGCTGACCTTGAGATTAGCAGCCCCACTCATAACCACTATGCTACCAGAGCTCCTTATAGAATGAATACTTAATCTCAGATTTGCACAACTGAACACTGAGCTTTGCAAACCAGTCTCATTGTTGGGAATATTGTATGAATTCACACAGCTATCTACTATTCCTAAGTGGATAATCTGCTTTGTGGATTATCTAGGCTTAATTTTCTTTGCTGACTAACTGTCCCAGACTGCAGTCAGCAGGACTAAGCCAAGAACGGGGTCAGTGATGGGTCCAGAAGGAGAGGGCGTGAATCTGTGTGCCTGACAGAAACTGTGTTTACATGAGTGATGTGAAAAACATTCCAGAAAGACTCTGATTATAATTCTCAGTCAGGCTGATAAGATATCCAGAAATCATTTGAGCCCTGCTGCTGTGTCTGTCTGCTTCAGTCCTTGGCAGCCTGTTTACTCCAAATTTATTCTCAGGGTTTTGTGTTCTGAAATGTTCCTTCAACAAGATGCCGACATTCAGTTAGCATGTTTTCCTCACAGTACAGTGTTCAAAATTTCAAAACTTAGAGAAATAATAATCCTTTTATTTGAAAATCTTGAAATAATCTTTTTACCACTTTAAGAAATAATTTTCTTAAAGAGAAAAGGCTGATCTTATTTGAATTATCCTGATGATAATTATTCAGCTGTTGAAATAAGATGACAGACCATTTTGCTCATAAGACTGCATGCTTAAATGCTAAATGGCTCCGCTAGGTTTGCTTTTTTAGTTCTTGAGTATGCTCTTTGTTTCTGGTTTCCCCTCCTCCTCACCTTCTTATCAAGCCATTTCTACTGCTGTAGGTTTACACCTGCTGACCATGCCTTAACCCATAATTTGAATTTTTTATTCTGTTCTGCGACTTAAAAACCATCTGATCAGTGTAATAAACAATGAACTTGTCCCTGACAGCCCTCCTTTTTTCTTTTAAGTAAGTAGATGTATTGTTGTTGTTAAGTGCCATCGAGTCGGTTCTGAATCATAGCAACCCTGAATAGGGTTTCCAAGGAGCAGCTGGTGAGTTGGAACCACCAACCTTGTGGTTTAAGCTAACCTTGTAGTCCAGTACTTTATCCCACACCACCACACCAGGCTTTAATACTATACAGTGATGTTTAACCAACTTAGATAAAAATACATTTTTAACTAGTACTTTAATTAAGGTATGCCCTTATGTGATGAACTGGTACAGTGATCTAGTTTCCTTCTAAAAAATGTTTCCTTTTGAAACTTCCCTACATGTATTACATTTTATTAAATTCCAGATGTATGGCTGTTTGCAAATTTAGCATATCTAGTGGCAAACTGAATACAAATGGAACCTTGATATCTTTAAATATGCTTTAGTAGTTTGCCAATTTTGGCTATAATCAGTCACCACGATTAGAAATTGTCAAAAACAATTAGACATGAACTAATAATATACATTGTCATGTTGAGATTACCTAAGAATCCCTGGTAGCACAGTGGTTAAAATGCTTGACAGCCAACTGAAGGCTTGGCACTTTGAACCTACCAGCGGCCCCAGCGACCCACCCCCCACCCCCACCCCCCGGGAGAAAGACACGGCAGTCTGCTTTTATAAAGATTACAAATATGGTAACCCGGAGAAGGAGCTCTGGTAGTGTAGTGGTTATGAATCGGGCTGAGAAGCGCAAGGTTAGCAGTTTGAAACTACCAGCTGTTCCACGGGAGAAAGATGAGGCTTTCTACTCCCGTAAAGGTTTACAGCCTCGGAAACCCTGTGCAGGGTCGCTATGCGTTGTAACCGACTCCATGGCACTTCACCAACCATGAGGCAGTTCTGCTCTATGTTACAGGGTCACTACCCACTAGCCACTCATAATGAGTCAGAACTGACTTGATGGCACTTAACAACAACGAGTTGGAACAGACTGGCTGGCTATGGGCTTGGTTTGGGTTTTCTGTCAATAAAAATTTATACTATTATCAGTCTGGTGATTTAACAGTTAAGCACTCATCTGCTAACCAAAAAGTTGGTGGCTTAAGCCACCCAGGGACTCTCTGAGAGAAAGATTTGATAATCTGCTCCTGTAAAGATTGCAATCAAAACAGCCCTACTGCGTAGTCCTCCTCTATCTAACACCTGAGGTCACCATGAGTCCCTGGGTAATGCAATTAGTTCATGCTACTGACTGCTAAACAAAGATTGGTATTTAGAACCCATCCAGATGTGTCTTTGAATGAAAGTTTGGCTATTCTGAAAAATTGGCCTTTGCAAACCCTATGGAACACAGTTCTGCTCTTACACACATGAGGTGTCTATTAGAACACAACTGGTTTTATGCTACAGATACCTGTAATTGAATAAAGAAAAAAAATTAGCCACTAAAGTTTTATGCAGTTATAAAAATATCATCCAATAATAGTTGAATCTCCAAAGCAGAAAATGCTATGTATTTTTTTTTTCTTTTTCTTTTTTAAAGTGATACTGGTAAAATCAGTGCGCATGTCAACTTTTCTTCTTGGCTGGGTTATCAGACAAACTCTGGGATGATTTATTACTATCCCTTTCTTGGCTATTTTACACTCCCAGTGTCCTGCCAGCATAAACCTCTTTAGCATTGTTGCTGTTGTTTAGTGACATCAAGTCAGTTCTGATCCATAACAACCCTAATACAGGGTTTCCCAGGAGCAGCTGGTAAGCTTGAACTGCCGACCTTGTGGTTCAAACTGACTGCAATTCAGTGCATTAACCCACAGTGTCACACCAGGACTCCTCTTTAACATTAGCCTTTGCAAAACAAACTTAAAATATAAATATGATTTATAATATACAATCTTGAATGTTTTGGGGTTTTCAGCATAGTTTTGGATTGTACATGTCACTGCTTCTTTCCAGTAAACCTGCTAGTCAATATTTGCATCAAAAAGATAATTTATTTTCCATCAGCCTTTCTGTATATTTGAATCTGAAGCTTTAGCCTTTGTTTGTAACTTTATAATTTACGATATTGATATATTTCCAGGAAATCTTTGGAGAGAGAAGATTTTGAGAAGATCATTGCAGACCAAGCTGTTGCATCAGGTAATAGAACTGCTTAAGTATAAGTAATTACTTAAATACTTAAATTCCTTAAATAACTGAAAAACTAATGTTTTCTGTGAAAGTATTCGTAATTATTTGTTGGTCATTCCCAAAGAGAAATGTTCAATATTAGGTATCACGTCAACATAAAGTAGTAACTGTTTTTCATACTGTATATTTTTGTTTGACATAAAACATTTCCTCTTCATATAATGTTTATTTGCTAAGAAGTAGATAAGACTGAGTGGGAAGCTGACTCATAGACATTCACAGGCTTTGGTTTGGAACCTAACTCTAAGTTTCCTCATTTGTGCATGAAAAATTCTGCCCAACGGTATAGAAATTAACAACAAAAAAAATTAAGTTGTAAGCAATCATGGTCACATTCTCTAATACAATGAACACGATGAGTTTGCAGGGCAAGTTGAGAGGTTTTTGTCATATTGTCCTTTTGAAATGTGTGAGTACATGGACTCAGAGGTTAAATTTTATAGAAGTTCCAAATGTTAAGAAAATAATAAAAAATAGCTAACTTATATTCAGCTCTCCCTGGGACATGATCCCACACATTATTCTATTTACATCCCACAGTGCTATGTAAAGAGGACACTATTGCGTTTCCTATGTTACAGATGAGAAAACTGGTATATAAATAGAGGAGGCTAGGAAAGGAGAAGCTGTGGAATGTAAATAGAATAAAATCTGCAGATGCTGGAACCCTTGTAGTGTGGAAACCTGTCAGAGAAGGGAAATTAAAATAAATAACAGTGTGCTTTCCACTAAAATGAGTGATTCAAAACTGGTAAGACTGAACCCTATCAAAACGGTGAAAATCTTGTGAGACCCGGAAAAATAAGTCAGTTCTGGATCTCACAGGTTTTCACTGTAATATATTCCAAGCTAATTTCTTTTCAGGTAAAATTAATGTGACTTTACTCAGCAAAATAAAACAAAACAAAAAGACTTTATCATTCTATCCAGAGGAAAATGACAAAATTCTGTTTAAAGCCCAGTGGTTTTAAATTAATTCAGGTTGTTAATTCTTATACTGTTGGAAGTCGAAGAAAGAGAGTTCCCCTTTTTAAGAAGGCGGGCTACTTTTACTATTAACAGAAAGGTGGGAGCAATTTTTCTTAATTAGACTTGATCCTAGAATTTTAGTTTTTCATTTATAGGCAAGTTTAAAAGATATTAAAATGTTATATATACTGCCGTTGTTGTTAAGTGCCTTTGAGTCTGTTCCGAGTAGACCATTATTTTCAAAGTAACTGATATTTGTAATTTTTATTTCAATGAGAGCTACCAGAATTTTAGAATCTAACTTATGTAGATAATTAAAACATAGATGTTTCATTTTGGCTGAAACTCTTGTTACCAGATATGAACTAACTTCTGTGGACTCAATTTTGTGAAGTCATAGTAACCCAGAGTCTCGAGTAGAATTGCCACATAGGGTTTCCAAGGCTGTATAATCTTTAGGGAAGCACACTGCCACATCTTTTTGCCAAAGAGCAGCTGGCTGGTAGGTTCTAACTATTGGCCTTTCAGTTAACAGCCAAGCACTTAACCACTGGTATAAGGGTGCCTGTGGGTTTAATGAGCTGGACTGCAAGGCCAGTTTGAACTACAAGGTCGGCAGCTCAAGTTCACCAGCCACTCCTCAGAAGCCCTCTACAGGGTTGTTATGAGTCAGAACCAACTCCATGGCACTTAACAGCAATACAACAAATGAACAAGTGAAACAATGTGAAAAATAGTAGTAACTCTACCGAAATGACATATTAGAAACCACAATGTGTTATGTGCTTTCAGGAATTCCAGTGGAGATCATCAGAGAATCTCTTGGTGAAGAGCTGTTTAAAATATGTTATGAGGAAGATGAACACATCCTAGGAGTGGTTGGAGGAACCCTTAAAGATTTTTTAAATAGCTTCAGTACCCTTTTGAAACAAAACAGTCATTGCCATGAAGCAGAAAAAAGAGGCGGGTTTGATGATGCCTCTATTCTCTGCCTGGATAAAGATCACAATTTCTTAAACGTTTACTGTTTCTTTCCTAATAGAACCACATCCCTTATTCTTCCTGGCATCATTAAGGCAGCCGCTCACATATTGTACGAAACTGAAGTAGAAGTGTCATTAATTCCTTCCTGCTTTCCCAATGATTGCAGTGAATTTGGTAACCAACCCTATTTGTTATACTCTGTTCATGTCAAAAGCACCAAACCATCCTTGTCTCCAGGCAAACCTCAGTCCTCCCTGGTAATTCCTGCATCACTGTTCTGTAAGACCTTTCCATTCCATTTCATGTTTGACAAAGATATGACAATTCTACAATTTGGCAATGGTATTAGAAGGCTAATGAGCAGGAGAGATTTTCAAGTAAAGCCTAATTTTGAAGAATACTTTGAAATCCTTACTCCAAAAATCAACCAAACATTTAGTGGGATCATGACTATGTTGAATATGCAATTTGTTGTACGAGTGAGGAGGTGGGACAACTCTATGAAGAAGTCATCAAGGGTAAGGAAAATATATATTATTATTTGGGGTTTGAGTTTTCCTGTTTAAGAACTAGAAACAAAAAGCAAAAATATCTTGCATGACTTCAAATCTTTTGATAAAACATTTTTATTTAACCATTCTAAAATAATTTTAAGGCTGTTAGGAGCTCTGGTAACATAGTTGTTATGAGTCAGGCTGCAAACCTCAAGGTCAGTGGTTCCAAACTACCAGCCGTTCTGTGGGAGAAAGATGAGGCTTTCTGCTCCAGTAAAGATTTACAGCCTCAGAAACCCTATGCAGGGTCGATATGAGTCAGAACCGACTCCACAACACATAACCACCACCACCACCAGTAAAATTCAAACAAAATTATTTCTGCATTCATATGCTTATTTCCTTGATACTTTATCATATATTTATTGAATGGAATCCACCTCTTAAAATCTTCATGGAGTGTTTTATAACTAAGTTGTATGTTAAATAAATATTCACATAAATTTACGTATTTCAATTATCAAATAGCTGACTTAACTTGGAATGCTAAAAAGTATTGTTTTTATAATGAACAACAAAAGAAAACCCCATTTGTTTCTTACAGGAAGCCACAAAATTATTTTTTTAGTTAGTTTAATAGAAATGGTAAAATAAATAATGTAAGATTTTTTAGTACAGAATGCCAGGAAAAAGAGCATGCTCTGTCATATCGCAGTAGAATGCTTTGATAATTATCCAGGCTCAGAAAAGAAAGTTTGCTAAATCATCATTGCTACTACAAGCAAAGTTAAAAGAGCATGTTAGAATGCATAGAACTCTTAGACCCACATGTCCCCAAGAGAAGCACTGTTTGTTGCCAAATAAATGAAAATAGCTTTAATTTGTTTTTGCCTTCATAAAAATACCTAAATGCTCTTTTAAAAATAGTCAATACTTAAAGATTGTTATAAAGATATTATAACGTATAAAGATATTAATTAATGCCCAAAATTAGAAACATTAGTTACATATATCTTTGCTTAAAACATAAAAGATATTTTTGCAACTTTTTTGTTTTTACTAACCCATAGGTTTGGGACAGCCTTCTATGTCATTAGATATAAGTTAGATATAAGTATAGTTCACTTTTTCCAGGGCAGTGTGATATCCCAGTGTGGTGGTGGTGGTGTTGTTTTTGGGTGCTGTTCACTTGTCTCTGACTCATAGTGACCGTATGCACAATAGCACGAAACATTTCCCGGCCCTGTGCAATCCTCACAATTGTTATGCTTCCATTGTGTAGTTGAACATTATTGAATCAGTGCACCATAAAAGGACCTTTGGGTTATTTTTGACTTTTTGTTGCAGTGAACATCAATATAAATACATTGTTTATGCACATTCATACTAATAAATTACTTGGTGACTGAAAATAATTATCTGAAGTTTCAGCTGTCTCATCCCTCTTGATAGAATCCTTGTTTGCATTGTTGATGGCTGCCTTGGTTAGTTTCCTAAGCCAAAATTTAAATGGGAAGATAATCTCTCAGATAACCTGAGATCCAGGTATTCAATTGTGAAATCTCTGAAAAAAAATAATGAATTCCAAAAAATAACTCTAGGGGTACAAATATATTATGTTTTGGAGACTTTTTAACCTCCATACCGGCCAGTTGGAACCTGGGGGAACCTAGTTCAGAGGAAAAAGAGAGATGGGAGAAGAAACATTGTAAAATAGAAGACTCCCAAAAAGAGAAATTACATTTTCACAAGAGCACAAAATTACAGTAGCAAAAACATCAGAATGCTGCTTAGTGAGAAAACCTTGAAATAAGAAGTTGTTTTATGTAATTTATTGCAAATCACGATTTTGATGTATACTAAAGTTCTTTAAATGTCTGCATGCATTTTAGAACTTAGCTAATTTTAATTATATGAAAGCATATTGTTCTCTTTTTAGAAGGTTGAAAAAAAATGTATTTTAAGTGAAAAAGGATTCTCACTCTGTCTTCTTCCTCTCCTTTCATCTTAGAGAGGTGTTAGGAAAAGTTGTAAAAGCCACAACAGTGGGTTTTTCTTTGCTTCACAGGTTATGGACCTCAAAGGCCAAATGATCTACATTATTGAATCCAGTGCGATCTTGTTCTTGGGGTCACCCTGTGTGGACAGATTAGAAGACTTCACAGGACGAGGGCTGTATCTTTCTGACATCCCAATTCATAATGCACTGAGAGATGTGGTCTTGATAGGTGAACAAGCCCGAGCTCAGGATGGCCTGAAGAAGAGACTGGGGAAACTCAAGGCCACCCTTGAGCAAGCCCATCAAGCACTGGAGGAAGAGAAGAAAAAGACGGTAGATCTTCTGTGCTCTATATTTCCCAGTGAAGTTGCTCAGCAGCTATGGCAAGGACAAGTTGTACAAGCCAAGAAGTTCAATAATGTCACCATGCTTTTCTCGGACATCGTTGGATTCACTGCCATCTGCTCCCAGTGCTCACCACTGCAGGTCATCACCATGCTCAACGAGCTCTACACACGCTTTGACCAGCAGTGCGGAGAGCTGGATGTCTACAAGGTAGGGAAGGGACAAGGAAATGAACACTTTAGAGGCCAGAGTCACTGAGAGAAATCACTGTACCTAGCACCTAAAGTACAATGCAAATGAAAGGCTTTCTTTGCAGAGTTGTTCAGACCACATCCTGGGCTCAGGAATTGTGCATTAGTCATGAGTATGTTCTCAGGCCATAAATAGCTCTAAATCTGATCAGAAATGGAGGTAATTGTTCCATGAAAGGTTTGCCACATTGTTTTCTCAAAGAATAAAGAATAATGGAGAAATGATAGGCTCAGAGGAGGATGAAGTTTAGGGCACATAAGTTGAAATATTAAGCATATGGTAACTCAAGACATGCAGGGGAAATGATCCTTCATATTTGTAAAAGTGAAGAAATCTGAGGATAATAAAACCAGTCCTTAAATAGATTAACGCAGTACATAGTTAGCATGATACTTATCATGACTAGTTAATTGTTGTTGTTATTGTTGCTAAGTGCCGTTGAGTTGGTTCCAACCCATTGTGACCCTGTGTAGGGTTTCTAAGGAGCGGCTGCTGAGCTTGAACTTCTGACCTTGTGGTTAAAACTGACTGCAGTCCAGCACATTAACCCACAGCGCCACATATGATATCCAAGTCACCTACTTAAAGCATTATTGTAGAGAGGCCAAAGGCAGACACATTTGAATAGAAGAGATCCATCTTCGGATCATGTTCTCTATCTTATTGCTTGATAAACTGAATAAGTTAAACACCTTTCTCATTTCTAAAGCAGAGAAAATATCCACCCTCAGAGTTTATATGCACACATAATATGCCTTATGTCTCATAATCTTCGTGAACAGGATTGTTAGAAAGATTGTTGTTGTTGTTAAGCGACGTCAAGTTGGTTCTGACCCATAGCGACCCTTTATAGGGTTCCCAAGAAGTGACTGATGAGCTTGAACCACCGACCTTGAGGTTCAAACTGACTTTGCCATCCAGAGCGTTACCCACAGTTCCGCAGTAGATAATAGGGGTCATTCATCAGACAGCCCATCTTTATTGAATACATTATTCAAGGCACGGGGGATAAATGGAAATATCCCTGACTCATAATAAGTTCTTTTTAAAAAATGTGATTATTGTTAATGAACAACATTTCTGGTGGCATTGTAGGTAAGTGCTTAACTACTATCCAAATATTGGTGGTTCAAATCCTCCCATTAACTCTACGGGAGAAAAACCTGGAAACAAAGCCCATGGAACAGGTTTACTCTGTTCTGTAGAGTCCTTAGGAGTCCTGATGTGGCTCACTGGGTTAATGTACTAGACTAGAAAATCAGTTTGAATCGCAAGGTCAGCAGGTCAAGCTCACCAGCCGCTCCTTGGAAAGCCTGTACAGGGGCATTATAGGTCGGAAATGACTCACCGGCACTTACCACCATCAGCACCAACAACAACATAGAGTCATTATGAGTCAGAACCAACTCAGTAGCACTTTACAACATTATTAATAAAGTGAGATTCATGCTGTGACTGTTTATTTAGGATTAAACTTTTGTTAATGATTGAAATTATTTTACATTGTTTTTGATGTGAACATTAAAAATGAAACATACTTGTCATTTGTATGGTATGAATAATCTTATTTTGTTCCATGACACTCTGGCATTTCAGAGGTTCACCCAACATGAAGTACATTATTGAGAAGGAAATAGATATCATTTCTGGGAATAAATGAACCCTTGCCTCATTTTCTTCTAGATATAAAATGTAAAACCTTGTGTTCTGAAATTTCTAACAGGAAATTCCAGACAGAGCCAAGATCCTCTGGGGAGAAAAAAAAAAAGAAGTTCATGTATAATCAAAGATAAAATAATTATTTTCAGTTATATAAGCTTGATGACCTCTTGTGAAATTCACTATATTTACTTGTAGCTATTTTTATCTTGAAAATGTCTCTCCTCAGAAATATTTCCTTTATACACAGCTGGAATTGTTAGCAGAAGTAGCTCTCTTTTGATGTAAACTTCAATTTTTTGAGAAACAGAAATTTCCCTTGATTGATCCAACTGTAGATTGGGCTAAGATAGTGACTTACCCAGTTCTTATTTCTACCTTCTCATCACTTCTGCAGTCCTGGTATGGTGCCATGGGCTAGTTCGCTGGACTGCAAGGTCAGTTTGAACTGCAAAGTTGGCAGTTCAAGCTCATCAGCCACTCCTTGGAAACCCTATAAAGGGTCACTATGACTCGGAATACACTTAACAGCACTTAATAACAACAACCTCACTTCTAATTTTATGTAAAAATTCTTAGAGACAACTGAAAATAAAGCAGTATCTAAACCAACTGATGGAGTCTTGGTATGGCACTGTGGGCCAATGAACTGGACTGCAAAGCTGGTTTGAACCACAAGGTCAGTGGTTCAAACTCACCAGCTGCTCCTTGGAAACCCTATACAGTGTCATTATGGGTCAGATCCAACTTGATAGCACTTAACAACAACAACAACAAAAAAAAAAAAAAACAGATAAGTTTAAGATATAAAACCATTGCCACTGTGTTGATTCTGATAACCCTATAGAATGGAGTAGAATTACCCCCAGATTATTTCCAAGGCTGTATCCTGGTGTGGTGCTGCAGGATCATGCACTGGACTGAGTCAGTGGTTCAAACTCACCAGTCACTCTTTGGAAACCCTATACAAGGTATTTATGTGTCAGAATTGACTTGAAGGACTTAACAAGTTGTTGTTGTTGTTCAGTGCTATTTAGTCAGTTCCTACTCATATAGGGATTCCAAAGAGTGGCTGGTGAGTTTGAACTAATGACCTTGGGGTTCAAACTGACCTTGCAGTCCAGCACATTAGCCTACAGTGGCACACCAGAACTCCACTTAGCAAAGTAACAATTCTTTATAGAAGGAGACCTGGTGGTGCAGTGATGAAGCACTCAACTACCATGAAAAGTGGATCATTCAAACCTACCTACTGCTCCTAGGGAAAGAAAAGATTTGGCAGTCGGCCTGGAAACCCTGTGGGCCAATTCTATTCTGTCCTAGAGGATTGCTATGAGTCAGAATGGGCTGAATGGAAAACAGTGGGCTGTAGCGTAGTGGTTACAAATCAGGCTACGAACCACAATGTCAGCAGTTTGAAACTGCCAGCTGTTCCATGGGAGAAATATGAGGCTTTCTGCTCCCGTAAAGATTTACAACCTCGGAAATCCTATACAGGGTCTCTATGAGTTGGAACCAACTCCACAACACAGAACAAAAACAACAACAACAGTAGCTAGTAGTCTTGACAAAAGCTGACTGCTACATCTTTGCCCAGCTGAGCTGCTGATGGATTTGTACCTTTCCATTTGCAGCTGAGCACTTAACCAGTACACCACCGGGGATCCTTAATTTAGGTATACAGAATGTATAGACTGAGCTGAGTGTGATAATTCCCAACCTTATGTAATTCAGCACTTAATTGTTACATGTAGTTATTAATTGCACTTAGGTTGGCTCCTTCACATGGTGACTTTACATATAAGAGAATGAAATGTTGTCATTGTCACGATTATGAGTCTGTCTTAGTCCATTTGACACAGTTGTGGCTATTGTGTCACTCCACCTCACTGAAGGATTTCATTTTTACTGACCTTCTACTTTACCAAACATGATGCCCTTTTCCACCAATTGGTCTTTTCTGATGTTATATCCAGAGTAGGCATGCCAAAGTCTCACCATAGTCAATTCTAAGGACAATTCTAAGACCGATTTGTTCCTTCTTCTGGTATTTCATCATATACTCAATTTTCTTCACCAGCACCATAATTCAAATGCATCAATTCTTATTACAACATACCAGGGTTTTATTTAATTTTATTTTCTTTCTATTTTCAGTCTTTTGATTATTTTTCTTTATATTTCTCCAATAATTTATCGATTGTTTTAACAAATATTTACATGTCAATCAGTATTCATCAGCATAAAATGGATAGTGAGTGGGTAAAGAGATGAAGGAAACAATCTGTGTGAGAAAAATTTACAGGTAGATTACGGGGTGTGCATTAAACAAGTGGGGCAGGAATAACACATGTTGATTTCCTTATGATGTGATGGCTGTGGGCTTCCACTCACAAAAATGCAGAGAATCAACACCTTGTACCAAATAGGTATGGGGAGGTTTATGTCTCCTAATTGCCCAAGTGTGGCACTTTAGGATAAGCAACGGACCAAAAGGTCGGTTTCAACATCAAGGTGCATGGTTCAAATCCACCAGTCTCAGTAGAAACCCTATACATAGTTGTTATGGGTTGGAACTGACTCTATGGCACTTAACAACAACAGCCACTACAATTGCTCTGGATAACCACTGGTAGTTCAAACCCAAAAGTCCCTCCACAGGAGAAAGATAAGCTCGCTCCTTTCAAGATTACAATATCATACACCCTATAGAGGGGTCACTACAAGTCAGAATCATCTCAATGGCAATGACTTTTATTTGAATTTAATTAGTAATATTTATTGAACACTTGTAATACGTTGTTGTTGGTGTGTGGTATCGAGTCATTTCTGACTCATGGTGACACAGTGTAGGGTTTTCTGAGAATGAGTGGTGGGTTTGAACTGCCAACCTTTCACTTACCAATCCAGTGCTTACTCTATAGCATCACACCAGGATTCTGTAACATATTGTTGTTATTGTTAAGTGGCGTCAAGTCAGTTTTGACCCATATTGACACTGTATAATGTTTCAAAGGGATGGTTGGTAGGTTTGAACCACTGATCTTGGTTAACAGTCTAGTGTTTATCTACAGCCACACCAGGACTCTCTAATATATTAGCCATTATGGTAAACTTTTTAAATTTATTCATTACAGAAGAAAATCTATGGAAAGCTTGCTGCTATTCATCCATTCAGCAAATATACTTATTAAAATACACTGGTCACTGACAATGTAGGAGTGAATAACATTGACAATTTCTGATATATTTTACTGGGAGAAAGACAGTAAAACAAATGAGTTGTTGTTATTGTTGTGTGCCGTGGAGTCGGTTCCGACTCAGCGACCCTGTACAGAGTTTCCGAGGCTGTAAATCTTTACGGGAGCAGAAAGCCTCATCTTTCTCCTGAGGAACAGCTGGTAGTTTTGAACTGCTGACTTTGTGGTTCACAGCCTGATTCGTAACCACTACACTACCAGAGCACCTTAAAACAAATGAGTAGTCTATGTTATTTCAGTTTATGTAAATGTTTTGACAGACCACCACTCCGTTTATCATACTTTGGTGGCTTGTGTGTTTCTGTGATGCTAGAAACTATGCCATTGGCATTTTAAATACCAGCAAGGGTTACCCATTGTGGACAGGTTTCAGTGGAGTTTCCAGCCTAAGACAGAGTATGAGGAAGGAGCATCAGACCATTTCTGAATGGTTAGCCACTGCAAGCCTTTTGCAAAGCAGTAGAACATTGTCAGCTATAGGGCCAGGAGATGAGCTTCTCAGGTTGGATGTCACTCAAAATACCACAGAGGAAGAGCTGCCTCCTAAACATAGATGGAGCAAAGCTTTCAGGAACTTCATTTGCTGATGGGACATAATCCAATATGAGAAGAACTAGCTTCAAACATCCACTAATAATTGGCATGTGGAATGTGCAAAGTATGAATGTAGGAAAACTAAAAGACATCGTAAATGAAATGGAATTATAATAGATCTATATCCTAAGGTTCCGCGGGAGAAAGATGAGGCTTTCAGCTCCCGTAAAGATTTACAGCCTTGGAAACCCTGTGTAGGGTCACTATGAGTCGGAACCAACTCCACGGCACATAACAACAATAACAACAAATATCCTAAGCATTAGTGAATGGAAATTGATTGGTATTGGGCATTTTGAATCCAACAAGCATACTGTTCACTATGCTGTGAGAGTGACAAACTGAAGAGGAATGGCATTGCATTCATCTTCAAAAAAGCATTTCAAGCTGAAGATAATTATCACAAATTAATGAAAGCAAAAGTATGACTTTGAAGATATTCCACTTGAATTTAGAGACTATCTTAAAAGATTTGATGCATTAGACACTAATGACGGAAGACCAGAGGAGTTGTGTAATGACATCAAGAACCTTGAATATGAAGAAAGAAAAAGGTAATTTAAAAGACAGGGAAGAAAGGTAAGACCAAAATAGATATCAGAAGAGACTATGAAACTTGCTATTGAATGTAAAAAAGTTAAAGCGACTGAAAGAAATGACAAAGTAAAAGGGCAAAAGGGCAGCTTGAGAAGACAAAGTCAAGTATTATAACAATGTTCAAAGACCTAGAGTTAGAAAACCAAAAGGGAAGAACATGCTCTGCATTTCTCAATCAGAAAGAACTGAAGAACAATTCAAGCTTTGGTTTGCAGTATTGAAGGACTCTATACTGGTAGCGTAGTGGTTACGAATTGGGCTGTGAACCTCAAGGTCAGCAGTTCGAAACTCCCAGTTGCTCCATGAGAGAAAGATGAGGCATTCTGCTCCTGTAAAGATGTACAGCCTCGGAAACCCTGTACAGGGTCGCTATGAGTCGGAACCGACTCCATGGCACACAGCCATGGGCAAAATAGAGTCCTGGTGTGGTGCTATGGGTTAATGCGCCAGACTGCAAAGCCATTTGAACTGCAAAGTCGGCAGTTCAAGCTTACCAGCTGCTCCTTGGAAACCCTACACAGGGTCACTATAGGTTGGAATCGACTCCACGGCACTTGACAACAACAACAACACTCATATAGGGATTCTGAAGAGTGGTTGGTGAGTTTGAACTAATGACCTTGTGGTAGGATAAGCATTGAACTGCTAACTACAAGGTCGGTGGATCAAACCCAAAAGCTGCTCTTTGGAAAGCCTATACAGGGTCACTATGAGTCAGAACTGATTCAACAGCTCGTAACAACAACCAATGGGCAAAATATTGAATGAGGCAGAATGCATCAAAATAAGATGGAAAGAAAAAGGAATGTTCAACCATTTCAAGAGGCAGCATATGAGCAAGAACCAATGGTGTTGAAGGAAGAATCCCAAACTACAGTAAAAGCATTGGTGAAAAACAAGACTCCAGGAGTTTACAAATATAAATTGAAATGCTCTAGAAACATGCAGCGTTGAAGCACTCAATTATCTGTGCCAGGAAATTTGGAAAACAGCTATCTGGCCAGTCAATTGGCAGAGATCCATATCTGTGTCCATTCCAAAGAGAGGTAACCCAATGGAATGCAGAAATTATCTAACAATATAATTAATATCATCTGCAAATTAAATTTTGCTGAAGATCATTCAAAACAGATTGCAGCAATATATCACAAGGAGCTCCCAGAAATTCTAATCAGATTCATAAGAGGACATGGAATGAGGGTTATCACTACTGATATTAGATAGCTGTTGACTGAGAGCAGAAAATACCAGAAATATGTTTAATGTGCTTTATGGACAATGCTGAGGCATTCAACTGTGTAGACCATAACAATCTATAGATAGCATTGAGGAAAATGGGAATTCCAGAACACTTATTTGTGCTCATGAGGAATTTGTACACAGACCAAGAGGCAGTCATTCAAGCAGCACAGGGAATAAAAACTGAGTAGTTTAAAATCAGGAAAGGTATGTGTCACCATTTTACTCAATCTGTATGCTGAGCAAATAATCTGAGAAGCTGGATTATATAAATAAGAACCTGACAAGCAAATTGGAGGAAGACTCATTAACAACCTGTGATATGTAGATGATACAACCTTGCTTGCTAGAAGGGAAGAGGACTCAAAATACTAACTGATGAAGATTAAAGATTCCAGCCTTCAGTATGGATTATACCTCAATGTAAAGAAGACAAAAATCCTCACAACCAGACTAGTACGTAACATCATGATAGATGGAGAAAAGATTGAAATTGTCAAAGACTTTCATTTTTCTTGAATCCACAATCTATGGCAGCAGCAGTCACAAAATTATATGACTTAATGCATGACTATAGGCAAATCTGCTATAGAATAACTCTTTAAAGTGTTAAAGAGTAAAGATGTCACTTCAAGGAATAAGGTGTACCTGATCCAAGCCATGGTATTTTCAGTTGCCTCGTCTACATGTGAAAGGTGAACAGTGAATAAGGAAGACCAAAGAATTGATGACTTTGAATTATGGTGTTGACAAAAAATACTGAAAACCATGAACTGCCAGAAGAATAAACAAATCTGTCTTGGAAAGCAGTACAACTGGAATGCGCCTTAGAAATCAGGATAGTAAGACTTTGTCTCTCATGTTTTGGACATGTTGTCCAGAGGGACCAATCTCTGCATAAGGACATCATGCATAAGTAAAGTGGAGGCTCAGTGAAAAAGACGAAGATCCCCAATAAGATGAATCTATACAGCAATAATGGGCTCAAACATGACTGCAGTTGTGAGGACGGCTCAGGACCAGGCAGTGTTTAGTACTATTGTATATACAGTCAGTATGAGTTGGAACTGACTCGAGGGCACCTAAAAGCAACAAATGCTCTTAAGGAAAAAAATAAAGCGTGATAATAGGAAGAAGTCAATTAAAGTGTGAGTACTATATTTCATAGATGCTGATAAGGAGAAACCTTTTGAATAATGCGATGTTCTAGCAGGTCCTGGTGTGGCAATGTATGATAAACATTCAACTGCAAGGTCAGTGATTCAAATTTATCATCTGCTTCTCCAAAACTCTATACAGGTAACTATGGGTTGAAACCAATTCAACGGCACTTAGCAACAACAAAGATAATATTAAATCCTGGTGTTGCACTATAAAATAAACACTGGACTGCTAACCAAAGGGTCTTCAGTTCAAACTCAGCAGCTACTCCTCAGAAACCCTATGTAGGGTCACTATGGGTCAGGACCACCTCGACAACACTTAACATCAACATCATCAAAGAAAATGGAGTCCTGGTGTGGTGCTGTAAGATAAGCACTGGACTGCTAACCACAAGATCTATGGTTCAGCTTCTTCAACCACTCCTCAAAAGATCTATGCAGGGTCACTAGGAGTCAGAACCGCCTTGACAGCAGTTCACAACAACAAAGAAAATGAGGCACAAGATAAGTAGTTATTGGTAGGAAGAATATTCTAGACAATAGGAATGACAAGTGGGAAAATGTCTTTATATGTGAGGAGTAACCGGAAGGCCAGTAGCATGGGAAAAAAGTGGGTGAATTGGTAGTGGTGGGGGATCCCTGCTGGTGTTTATTCCTGTCTTCTTTTCCTTTCTCATTCACACCCTTCCACAATGGAGGCTTTGAAAGAAACATGAAATGACCTGATAAATTGCAATAAGTATTTAAAGGAGAAGAAAACTATTGGAATTTAGGGGATTATTTGTGGATTTAAAATAACTTTCTGTACTCAGTATTACAGACAAGTAAAAGTTTTTTTGTAAGAACAAGAATGAAAATGAAAGTCATACTTGGAATTTGTATAATAACTTGAATTACAATAACCATCCAAGCACCATTGTTTTTATCTCCTGGTTAGACATATTTGAGACTAATATTCATGTTGTTGTTGTTAAGTGCTATAAAGTTGGTTCTGATTCATAGCAATGCTGTGTAAGGTTTCCAAGGGGTGGTTGATAGGTTCAAACTTCCAACCTTGCAGTCAGTGGTCCAGTGTTTATTCCCAGGACTCCACACTACTTAAAAATGCTTGAGAGTCTCAGAATTTCTGTTGAAAAAAAAAAAAAAAAGACTCTCCTGACTGTTAATGAATTAATTTTACATTGTATATTCTTATTAAAATCCTGATGTGATGCTGTAGGATAAACACTGGTTGGTGATTCAATCCCACCAACCGTTCCTCAGAAGCAGCATGAATCCGAACCAAATAGACCGCACTTAACAATAACAACTATAGTCATATGACATTCATTGAATAATGATTTTATAAAAGTACTGCATTTTATGTTGAGGGAGATGCAAAAATCAGTAATTGATCCTATTACCTTGGAAAAATTTATTTTAAATCCAAAATATATTATTTGTTACTACAAGAACCATTTTGCATGGTGAGGGAAAAAGCAGTTAAATAGTGTGGCGAATGGGTGGCAAGTCTAGGAGTAGAGGTCACCTGGTGTCATTTTCACAGGATTGTTATTGATTGTCAATGAAGCACCCTGCAGTAAGAAGTACAAACCTTTTGAATTTCTTGAAAGATTGTTTAGATTCACTTAAGTACCTGATTTTCCATAGAATCTAAAATAAACATTGAAGTTTCTGCTGTATGACTCTTAATTTCTATGATATGATGTATGCTATGACTCTTGCTGACTTTTTATATATAATAAGCACAATCTGTTATGTGTAGGTGGAGACCATAGGTGATGCATATTGTGTAGCTGGAGGATTACACAAAGAAAGTGACACACATGCTGTTCAGATAGCACTGATGGCTCTGAAGATGATGGAGCTCTCTGATGAAGTCATGTCTCCCCATGGAGAACCTATCAAGGTAAGATATATGATAGATTGTCCAGAAGCTATCGTTAGAGCCACTGCTCATTCATTAGTTATCAAAAGAATAGTGTATGGGTCAGGGTGTAGTTATAGTGAGCAAAATCTTTTCTAACTAGTTTAAGCAGCAAAATATTTATGAAAAGGCTCACAGGGTCATTGAGAGACCTATGTAAATCTATCAAGTTGGACTTTTAATTTAAAATATGCTCCCAAGGAAATCCTTTACATTCCATGACCAGGAAGCTGAAGCCACAGTCAGAAAGCTAATGTATTGTTTCCAGAGACCTGCTGCTTATACTGTTGGCTAAAGAAAGAACTGCACCCAATATAGTTTGAATCACAACATGGTAAAATTCTATCATGACATTTGCAAAATGAGTGGCTAGAAACTAGGCATTGTACTAAGCTTGCTAGAGCTAAACCAATGAATTCTACACATATACATTGACTTGGAAGTGACGGAAATGCAGTCACAACTCCAGTCCTAGTTTCCAAAACTCATGCAAGTGCTTTTGATTGATAAAACCTAAATGTACCTAGAAGCTACAAAGAAGTTTGGAAACATAGATTTTAGTTTACTCACTTCTGTAGGAGAGGATATTGCACAAGAATGGATATTGACTGCTGATCCACTAATGTTTTCCAAGTCCGATTACATTCCAAACCTTCACATCATAGAACAATGTCTTATTAAAGAAGAGAATATTTCATGAGCCAGACACTGGTGTAATAGATAGAACATGAGCAGTTCTTTATTTTACTCACTTAGAGTGGATCTGCCATTTAACTTTTATAGGAATGTCCTCAATTAATGACTATTGGAACTGGATCTTTGAAGTAATGTAGAATCCTATCCTATAAACAATAAAAAAGAGAAAAAATTAAACTGTAACATTTAGAGGTTTAACCTTGGCCGTCTTTAACCTTGATAGGAAATACATGTCTAAGTCTTCTTAAATCATTGTCTAAGCTATATAGTTGTCCTAGTTATTTATTGTCATGTAACATACCTTCTTAAATTTAAGTGGTGTAAAAGCATACATGGAGTCCTGGGGTGGCACTGTAGGATAAAGCACTGGACCACAAGGTCAGTTTGAACCACAAGGAGGGAAGTTCAAATTCACCAGTGACTCCTTGGAAACCCTATCCAGGGTCTCTATGGGTTGGAACCAACTCCATGATACTTAACAACAGCACCAAAAGCATAAACATACAACTATGCATATGGATGCTGGGCACCAGTAATTTGGACAGGGCATAGCAAACAGATATCTTGTATGTACTCATTACTAAATTCCATCTAATTATTGAGTACTTGAACTTTGTTTAGAATACATATATGCAATAAAACTCAAAAAAGATCAGCTAAGCATAGAAGTTAAAAATAATGAATGCTCATGATGTCTGAAGTAATTTTAAAATACCCTGATTTTTACTTTTTAGTTACAGCAGTAATTTAAGAGTCTATCTTACCCTCTAAGATCTTGAGATATTCAGATCTTCGTGGAGATCTAATATACAATATTCTGTCTCTGTGACCTCCAAATCACTAAAACATTCAGAATTCCTAAACTTACATCCCCACACACCCAGATTGTCTCATAACTATAACTGGGATAAGTCTGAATTCTTCATGAGTTCAGGTTTATAGTTTAGTGTATGTTGTCCCTGTACTCTCATACAGTGGTGCAAATGGCTAATGTACTTGCTGCTAACCAAAAATCTACCCTGAAATGCCTCAGAGGAAAGGCCTGGCAATCTATCACTCATACCCCCCTGTCCCCACCAAAAAAACAGCCGTTGAAAACTCTAGGGAGCACAGTTTTACTCTGACACATGTAAACTTACCATGAGTTGCAGTCCTGTCGATGGAAACTGGTTTACTGTCTCATACCTTACAGGTCTAAGCAAACCAACTTTTTGTTTGCTCTGCCAATTCAGTTTAAATATTGCAAATTTTGGTCATTTGAATAGTGGGGTGGTCTGGGCATAAATTTCTTTTAAACAAAGTATTTCACAACAAAAAGTATGTCCTTAGAGCCAGCTTCTCTGTCAGTGTTTTGAGAAACAGCTCCTGGAGCACAGATACTACATCTTACCTCACTTGACGGACAGGGTAGGCGTATACAAATAGCCCATAGACACACTTACCTACGTGGTGACTGTGATAGATGGATATGGAAATGTGTTTCTGGTATTGAAGGTAGGTGAAATGTACAAGATTGTATGTGTAAACAATGGAAGACATTTAAGAGGTGTGATGGCAGAATCGGCACTGATAATTTGTAACTGATGGAAGCAGTAGCAAGGATTGTGAGCCTGGCGTAGGACTGGGCAGTGTTTTGTTTTGTTGTGTATAAGATCGCTATGAGTTAGTACTGAATCGATGGCACTTAACAACAACAACAATAGGAGGAGGAGGAAGAGGAGGAGGGAAATTGACTGGAGGTTTAGAGAAAAGAGAGTAGTATGGAGAAAGTGAATGGTAAAAATGATTTAGGCATTTGAGCAGCAGTGACAAGTAGAAAATGTCTTACCAGTGACCTAGAACACGGTGTTTTGTTTTCAGATGAGAATTGGACTGCATTCCGGATCAGTTTTTGCCGGAGTTGTTGGAGTTAAAATGCCCCGCTACTGTCTCTTTGGAAACAATGTCACTTTGGCTAATAAATTTGAGTCCTGCAGTGTCCCACGGAAAATCAATGTCAGTCCAACTACTTACAGGTAATTATGGCACTAAGCACCTGATATCTGTTCTTTTGATTTAGATACAACTGTCAGTTTCTTTCATTTGTTTGCTTCATTCTCTGTAATTTGGGTTCTTGCTTAATAATCTTAAAAATAAAACAGCAATAATTTTCATGATCTTTAACTTTTTTTAAAAGCTTCTGAAACCTTTTAAACTACTTAATCTCATGCCAACAACTCTCCCAGGACATTCATGTTATTGCTGTTAAGTGTCATTGAATAAGTTCCAACTCATAGCAACCCTGTAGAGGGTTTCTGAGGAACAACCAGTGGGTTTGAACTGCCGATCTGTGGTTCAAAGTCCAATGCTTATCCTACAGCTCCACATAATCCACCTGTTACCCTTAGCAAGTGTCATCTCTTCCTCCATAAATCTTCGCTATAAAGCATGTATTAATATTCTTAGTACCCCAACATGAAATCACTTACAAGAAAAAAACAAGAGAAAGCATTTTGCCAAGTTTACAGTGTGTTAGAGACTGGCAGCAAATGTTAACACAGTAAAAGCATGGCCCTGTACCATCTAGGATCATGAAAACTCAATATTAACCATCTCCTTGACAACAGGCAGTGGGCAGCCTGAGTCAATAAAATCTGCTGTTTTAGTGTCATTGGCCATTCTTAAACCAGAAAACAAGCTAACATAAAAGGAGTGAAAAATATATCTGCTGATAAATTATATCTTATTTTCAAAAATCCAATTACAATGAAAACCCTTCAATAACATACAAGTGTCGATATGATGGTTAATTTACATGAAACAAATATACTTTCTTATTCTTAGAAATGATGACAACTTTTCTACAGCATTTTCATTCTTTGTAAAACACCAACAACTTTTCTTTCTCAGTTGATCATCTCAATTCATATTTCAAAATGAGAATAGATATAATTAGGAAAGAATTATTTAGTATAGTCCATCCTTGTGTGATATGCAGATGATACAACCTTGCTTGCTGAAAGTGAAGAGGACTTAAAACATTTACTGATGAAAATCAAAGAGCACAGCCTTTGGTATGGATTACATCTCAATGTCAAGAAAACAAAAAGCCTTACCACTGGAACAGCAAACAACATTCGTATCAATGGAGAAAAGATTGAAGTTGTCAAGGACTTCATTCTTCTTAGATTAACTATCAACACTCACAGAAGCAGCAGTCAAAAAATCAAACAACATATTGCATTAGGCAAATCTGCTGCACAAGACCTTTTTAAAGTGTTGAAGAGCAAAGATGTCAGCTTGAGGACTAAGGTGCGCCTGACTCAAGCCATGGTATTTTCAATAACCTCATATGCACGCAAAAGCTGGACAGTGAATAAAGAAGACCTTAGAAGAATTGATGCTTTTGAGTTATGGTGTTGGAGGAGAATATTGAAAGTGCCATGGGCTGCCAAAAGAACCAATAGATCGGTTTTGGAAGCAGTTCAGCCAGAGTGCTCCTTGGAGGCCAAGATGGCCAAACTTCGTCTCTCAAACTTCAGACATGTTGTCAGGAAGGACCAGTCGCTGAAGAAGGATATCATGTTTGGTAAGGTGGAGGGTCAGAGAAAAAGAGGAAGACCCCCGACGAGATGAATTGACCAAGTGCAGCATCAATGGATTCAAGCGTGGCAACAGTGGTTAGGTTGGCCCAGGATCGGGCAGTGTTTCGTTCTGCTGTGCATAAGGTCACTATGGGCCGGTACTGACTCAATGGCACCTAACAACAACAACATCCTTGTGCCATAGATTCCATCAGCATAGTTACACCTGTAAATCTGTCCCTGGGTGGCACACATGGTTAAGTGCTTGACAAGTAGCTGAAAGGTTGGCAGTTTGAATCCTCCTTTCATTCATCTTGAAAGGAAGCCCTGGTAGTCTGCTCCCAAAAGGTCCCAAATGAAACCAAACCCAATGTTGTCATATTGATTCCAAGTCATAGTGACAATTATAGGACAGAGCAGAACTACCCCCGTAGGGTTTCCCCACCTGTCAGTCTGTCAGTTTACCATACTGCGATGGCTGTTTGTTGCTGTGATGCTGAGTGTTATACCATCAGTATTTCATATACTTCAGGGTCAGACATGGTGGACAGGTTTCAGCACAGCTTCCGACTAAAAGGTAGGAAAGGCAAACCACTTCCCAAAGGCTAGTCACTGAAAACGTATGTTTAACAATAAAATATTTCCTGAAATAGTGCAGTAAGATGAACAACTCAAGAAGAAAGATGTTCAAAATACAACTGGGGAAGAGCTACCTCTTCAATGTAAGCCAATCTTAATGACAAGGAAGATGGAGCAAAGCATTCAGGACCATCATTTGCTGAGGAGGCACAACTCAAAATGTGAAGAATCAGCTTCAAGTATCCATTAATAATTGGAACATGGAATGTACTAAGTATGAATCTAGGAAAATTAAAAGTTGTCAAAAATGAAATGGAGCACATAAAGATCAATATCCTAGGTGTAAGTGAGCTGAACTGGACCAGTATTGGGTAATTTGAGTTTTGAACACTAATGATCAAAGACATGATGGGTTGTGGAATGACATCAAAAGTGTCATACATGAAAAAGTAAAAAATCAGTTTAAAAGAGAAGAATGAAGGAAAAGACCAAAATGGACATCAGAAAGGACTCTGAAACTTGATCTTAAACACAGAGAAGTGAAAGCAACTGGAAGAAATGATGAAGTAAAAGATGAAAACTGAAAATTTCAAAGGACAGCTTGAGTAGACAAAGTAAAGCATTATAATGAAATGTGTAAAAACTTGGAGTTAGAAAACCAAAGGGAAGGACACTCAGAATTTCTCAAGCAGAAAACAAATTCAAGCCAGGAGTTGCAATACTGAAGATTAGACAAAATATGGAATGATATAGAAAGCATCAAAAGAAGATGGAAAAAATACATAGAGCCACTTTACCAAAAAGAACAGATTGATATTCAGCCATTTCAAGAGGTATCATATGATCAGTAACTGAGTATATTAAAGGGAGAAGTCAAAGCTGCATGGAAACATTGGTGAATCATAAGGCTCCAGGAATTGTCAGAACACGAGTTGAAATCTTTAGCAAACTGATTAAGCACTGGTAGTACTCACTTGTCTATTTCAAGAAATTTGGAAGATAGTTACCTGGTTAACTAAGTGGAAAAGATCTATATTTACACCTGTTCAAGGACAGTGAGCCACTGAAATAAGGAAATTATGTAATAATACTATTGATATTACATTCAAGTAAAATTTTGATGAATGTAATTCAAAATGGTTTGCAGCAGTACATCAATTGGGATCTTCCAAAAATTCAAACCAGATGCAGAAGAGGACATAGAATGAGGGATATCATTGCTGACACCAGAGAATACCAGAAAGATGTTTACTTGTGCTTTATTTACTATGAAAAGGTATTTGCCCATGTGGATCCATAACAAATTATGGATAACGTTGCAAAGAATGGGTAGTCCAGAATACTTAATTGTGCTCATGCGGAAGCTGTGCAAAGACCACAAGAGGCAGTTGTTGATCCAGAACCAGGGGATATTGAGTGGTTTAAAATCAGGAAAACTGTGTGTCAACATTGTATCCTTTTCCCATACTTTTTCAATCTGTATGCTGAGCAAAGAATCGAAAAATCTGGATTATATGAAGAAGAACATGGCTTCAATATTGGAAGATGACCTATTAACAGTATGTCATATGTTAGTGATACAACCTTGCTTGCTGGAAGCAAGAAAGACTTGAAGTATTTACTGATGAAGATTAAAGACTACAGCCCTCAGTATGGATTACATCTCAATGTAAAGAAAATAAAACCCTCAGAGATAAACCAATAAATAGCATCATGATAAGTGGAGAAAAAGATTGAAGTTGTCAAAGACTTCATAATTCTTTGATCCACAATCAATACTAATGGAAGCGTCAATCTCAAGAAATAAAATGATGTATTGCATTGGGCAAATCTGCTGCATAATACTTCTTTAAAGTTTAAAGAGCAAAGATGTTACTTTGATTGATGCATTGGTACTTTCATTTGCCTCAAAAGAATTCAAAAGCTGGACAATAAATACAGAAGACTGCAGAATAGTTGATGCATTTGAATTATGGTGCTGATAAAGAATATTGAATACACTGTAGTCTGCCATAGAATGAACACATTTGTCTTGGAAGAAGTATGTCTGCATTGTTCCTTAGAAACCGTGATGGCAATGGTTTGTCTGTTGTAATTTTGACATGTTAGGAGGGATCAGTCCCTGAAGAAGGACTTTATGTTTGTTAGAGGGTCAGAAAAAAAGAGAAAGACCCTCAAAAAGATGGATTTATAACAGTGGTGAAAACAGTGGGCTCTGACATAACAACAATTGTGAGGATGTCTCACAACAGAGCAGTGTATCTGTCTATTATATATTGGGTCACTATGAGTTGGAATCAACTTGAGGATTCTTTGACAACAAGTAACACAACATAGGATATTGAAGACTATAATCTTTAGGGAAGCTATCTGCCACATTTTATTCACACAGAGCTACTGGTGGCTTCAAACTGCCAACCTTTCTGGTCACAGTGAAATTCTTATCCACTGTGACAACAATGCTTCTCACTGAGGTACAAACATGATCAAATTAGAACAAGGGATGCCCTACAGCCTGAGGAAATCCTCTTTCCACCCAGCCAGTCTCATTCAATGGCCTCATTTTCTTCTAATTGTTGCTGTTGTTCCTAGGTGCCATCCAGTCTGATGCATAGTGACTCCATGTACAACAGAGCAGAACTCTGCCCAGTCCTGCACCATCCTCACAACCTCACAATCACTGCTATGTTTGAGTCCATTGTTGTAACCACTGTTTCAATCTGTCATGTTCAGGGCCTTCCTATTTTTGCTGACTCTCTACCTTACCAAGCATGATGTTCTTTTCAAGGGAGTTGGTCCCTGCTGATAACAATCCAAAGTATGTGAGACAAAGTTTTGCCATCCTTGCTTTTAAGGAACATTCTGACTGTATGACTTCAAGACAGATTTGTTTTTAGAATTTCCAAACCCATGAACCTTCCACCTCATCAGAGTTTACCATGTTTACCTACCTGTATCCTGAATACATCTTTCCTCATCTCCTGCCATGCTACAACCAACGTCAAGATACTCTTTATCTCTTCTACCTGAACTAACTCTATCACTGCTCTCCCTGCTTTCTTCCTTACATCCCTCCTTCACACATGTAATCTTCTATACAATAGTCAGATTACTTCTCTGAATTATAAATCAGATCTTGTTATCCAGAGTTAAAAAACAAACAAACAAACAAAAAAACAACTGTAGTGATTTTCCGTTATCATCAGAATAAAATTTAGAATACAGACTAAAATATCCTGTTTGTTCAGTGCCCCTCCCAGTTTCTGACACTTAATTTTCTTCTACTTTCTTCATTCATTGAACTTTTGCTATTCTGGCTTATTTTTTTTGTTCACTTGCTAAACCAATTACTGCATCAAAAAGATTTGCTTCTTTTCTCCTGGATCATCATGTGCCTACCTTCTTTTTATAATTAGTTTTTAACTCAAATGCCACTTTCAGAGCAGAGGTTCCTTAAGCTAGAGCAACAATCTTTCATATAAAAATATCCTGTTTTGTATCGTTCTCGTTTTATATGACTATCTAAACTGGTTTTATGTGTTTATGAGAGTATTGACTACATAATGTCAGTCTCTGGTGGCCTGGGCCTTCCTGTTATATACATTCAGTATTCTCAGATCCTAGACCAGGAATTAGTTGCACAATGAGTAAGGAAGACAATAGAAGGATTGAGAAGAATATTGAATGTGTGATGGACTGCTAAAAGAACAGACATATCTGAAGAAATCCAGGCAGAATTCTCTTTAGAAGTAAGGATGATGAGACTTTGATTCTCATTCTATGGACATATTGTCAGATATACCAGTCCCTAAGGAGCTCTGGTAGCATAGTGGTTACGAA
>NW_006408630.1:3242994-3258613 GCF_000296735.1 Chrysochloris asiatica
GACTTGATGGCACTTAACACCAACAGTCTGACCAAGCAGACTACAGGTATATCTTGTAGATATTGAAGGTTCCATTCTAGACCACCACAATAAGCATATATCACAATAAAGCAAGTCATATGAATTATAAAACTTCTATTGCATAGGTAATAGATTATAGTATAGTGTAAACATAACTTCCATAATTCATATCACTCTAGCAATTGACTCTTACGTTATAATAAAGATTCCTCTGAATGTTTCCAACGAGGGCAGAGTCATCTTTCATGTGCAATGCTGGTTTCTTAATGTTCAGTAATGTAATATATATGCATACTGAGGAGTTCTTATTTGTATATGAGGAGATCTCTCTGGTAGCGTAGTGGTTACGAAACAGGCTGCAAACCTTAAGGTCAGCAGTTCAAAACTACCAGCTTTTCTGCAGGGGAAAGACGTAAAGATTTACAGCCTAGGAAACCCTGTACAGGGTCGCTATGAGTAGGAACCAACTCCACGACACACAACAACAACAACAATGTTGCAGTAATTAAAGCTCTTGACTATTAATGAATAGCTCAGTTTGAACCTACCAACTGCTCTGCAGAATGGAGAAAGATGTAGCAGTCAGATTCCTTAAAGATTTACAGCCTTAGAAACCCTGTGGAGACGTTCTACTCTATCCTATAATGTTGCTGTGATTTGGAATTAACTTAACAGCAATGATTTTGTTTTGGTTTTTGTTTGTATGTTGTTGTTGTTAAGTGTCATCCAGTCAATTCTTACTCATTGAAATCCTCTACGGAGGGGCTGGTGGGTTTGAACTGCTGCCACTTTGTAGTACAAACTTACCTAGTGCTTATCCTACAATGTTGTTAAGTGGTGTCAACTCAGTTCTGACTCAGTGACCCTAAATCGGTTTTAAGGAGTGGCTGGTGAGTTTGAACCACTGACCTTGCAGTTCAAAATGACTTTGTGGTCTAGTGCTAATCCTACAGTGCCACACAAGGACTCCTACATTGTTGTTGTTAAGTGTCATCAAGTCAATTTTGACACATAGCGACCCTGTACAGGGTTTCTGAGGAGAAGCAGCTGGATTTGAACCACTAAACTCATGGTTCGAAGTCTAGTACTTATCCAACAGTGCCTCACCAGCACTACATATGTACCCTTAAAATAAAAACCTGAATACAAAGACCCACTGATGTCAAGTTGATTCTGTCTCATAGCAAAGTTATACAGGGTTTCTAAAAGTGTAACTCTTTACAGAAGCAGATAGCATAATTTTTCTCCCTTAGGGTTGAACCACTGGCCTTGTGGTTAGAAGTCCAGTGCTTATCCTATAGCACTTATTTTCTGTCTCTTCTATGGTGATTGTTTCCTAAGCAGTATAAAACTAAAATTATTCAGAAATTTTATTTTGTTCCCTATCTCAAAGTCTGGTAGTCTGGAGTCATTAAAGGAGGCATTGATATTATTTAGTTCATTCCCAAAATATGATTCATGATCTCAGCTCTTCTAACAGAGGATTTTGCGGTTTTTATATTCATTTTTCCAGCAGTAGGAAAAGTCTCATAACTTAAATCCTTGGATTCACTATATTAGCAATAATACTAAACGTGCACATGAAAGTTTAACACATGGATGGACACAAAATGGGTTATTCTTATAATAACATACTTTCCTGACTATAATAGCAACACATGCCCATTTGAAAATTTATAAAAATCTTAAAATTGTAAAATAAATAATAAAAATAAGTCATAATCTTACTGTCAAGAGATAGCAACTATTAACATGTTGTGTATTTTTTTGTCCTCACATTTGTGTATAAATACAAGGGGCCTTCCACCTGTTGGTGGAAAAAAATTTATCTTTTATTTTCATGATTTTCGTGAACTGTTTGAAACCCTCTCATATATATGCACATATATTAATGATAAAAGACAATTTATTTTATTCAATTTCAGTGAATTTTCTAAAGTCATTTCTGCATTTTATAGGCAAATATCCTGTTGCTTATTTATCTTATTAATCTGAGTAATCAATTTTCTTCTTATTTATACATAGAAAATAGATATGCTTATCTAAAGGGCATGCAATGAGTAATATGCTTTATCTAGACAAGAGATAAATACTTAAAGTGAAAGGCTTATTACATTTTTAAATGCTGTTTGTTATTACGGCTTCATTACTTCTATATTGTTGTTGTTAAGTGCTTTTTTGTTGGTTCTGACCATAGTGACTCCGTATATGGAAGCCCAGATGTGGCACTATGGGTTAATGCGCTGGACTGCAAAGTCAGTTTGAACCACAAATTTGGTGGTTCAAGCTCAACAGCCGCTCCTAGGAAACTCTACATAGGGTTGCTATAGGTCACAGACACAACGGCACTTAACAGCAACAAGAATCGGTTTCCAAGGTGAACTGATGAGTCTGAAATACTGCTCTTTCCTACAGGGCCACACCAGGATAGCTTAAAGGCATATCAAAATCTAAAATCCAGTCCACTGTCATCAAGTCAACTGGCTTGATGTCAAGCGGGATGATGAAAATTTGGGACAAAATTTACACACCCAAGCAAAAAGTTCTTGTTTCAAATTTCCAGTTCCAAATTTTAATCAGTAATTTAGAATGTAGTAGTTTTGTTATTAAGTGCCATAGAGTTTGGTCAGACTCATAGTGACCCTGTATAGGGCTTCTGAGGCTTTTAAATTTTTAAATTTACACAACAGACAGTCTCTCATCTTTCTCCCACCGAGCAGCCAGCAGGCTTGAACCATGGACCTTGTGGTCTTCAATTCAGTGCTTATTATAATGACCTTTCTTTAAATTATTAGGAAAATAAGCTATTTTATTTTCGGAAATAATTTTTTTTTTTTTTTTTTTTGTTTACTGAATTGGAGAAAACTAACAGAGATTAGATTATTTGTAGCTTCAAGTCAGTGAATTAGTGTTAGAGATTTCTATGGAAAACCCAGCAATCAGTAAGGGCAAAGAGGGCATGTCTCAGCATGTGGGTAAATAGACTTAGACATCTTCATTACAGGAGAGGTCTGAGAACACAATGATAGAGAAGCAGAACTTAAATTTGTATAAAGGGAAAGGAAAAATAGAATAAAGAGAAAATCTTGGTGTGGTACTATAGCACAAGCACTGGATTGTTAATTGCTAGGTTGGTGGTTCAAACCCAGCAGCTTCTCCTTGAAACCCCTTTACAGAATCACTAAGAGCATTGAATCACTTGGCAACACTTAATAACAACAGCAAGAAGGACAAATGTCACTGTGTGACCAGGTCCTGGAAAAGGACACTAGTTAAAAAGTAGAGGATCAACAGAAGAAAGGAAGATGATAAATGAGATGGATTGGCACAGGGCCTGCACCAGTGAGCTCAGACATAACAATTGTGAGAATTCTTTTGTGCATAGGATCACTATGAGTCAAAACCAACTCAACGACACCTAATAACAATAACTACAGAAAATAGATTTGATGCAGCAGTTTGGGGGAAATGGTCAAGAAGAACTATGAGGACATCTGCACTGTTAGTCCCTTTCTTGGATATTAATGTCAACAAGATTCCCTCCAAATAGTTTGATTTTTCCAATCTGTTTTTCTTACAAATCCTGTTCATTTTTTAAAAGTTAATATTAAGCAACTCTGACTCCATGTCATTTTTGTAAGCTTCTTTAGAAAAACAGAGTTTGTATTAAGAAATCATCTTTTCGAGTCCCAAATGCTACTTGACTTTCAAATGATACATATTTAAAGCCATTTGTAAATGCTAACTATTTTATGTAAATTTAAACATTAGGTGCTTCTAAGGTGCATTCTGATTGTACTTCCTCCAAGACAGACTAGTCTGTTCTTCTGGCACTCCATAAGACTTTCAATATTCTTCATTAACACTGTAATTCAAGTAAACCACTTCTTCTCCAGTCTTCCTTATTCCCTGTATAGTTTTCACACGCATATGAGGTGATTGAAAATACTATGACTTGGGTCAGGTGTACCTTAGTTCTCAAGGTGACATATTTGTTCTTTCACATTTTAAAGAGGTTATTTTGCATTAGATGTGCCCAATGCCTTAATACACCATTTGATTTCTTGACTGCTGCTTCTATAAGTATGGGTTGTGGATCCGAAATACTTGACAATTTCAATATTTTCTCCTTATCATGGTGATCCAGTTGTGAGTTTTGTTTTCTGTACATTGAGTAGTGATCCATACAGTAGTCTTCATCAGTAAGTGCTTCAAGTCCTCTTCATTTTCAGCAAGCAATGTTGTCTTGTGTATATTGCAGATTGTTAATGAGACTTTCTGCAAGCCTGATGCCATGTCCTTCTTCAAATAGTCCTTCTGATTCTCAGGTTATTTACTCAGCATACAGATTAAATAAGCATGGTGAAAGAATGCATCCCTGATGCAGAACTTTTCTAATTTTCAACCACTCAGTATCCTCTTCTTTTGTTTAAACAACTACCTTTTGGTCAGTGTACAGGTTTCTCATGAAGTTTTCTGGCATTTCCGTTCTTTACAATATTATCAACAGTTTCACACAGTTGAATGCCTTTCCATAGTCAATAAAGCACAAGTAAACATCTTTCTGGTATTCTCTACTTTGAGTCAAGATCCATATGATACCAACAGTGATAGCCCTCATCCCATGTCATCTTCTGAGTCCAGCTTGAATTTCTGGTAGATTACTGTTGGTATACTGCTACAACCTTTTTTTTTTTTTTTTTTCTGATGTAATTCAGAAAAATTTTACTTGCATATCTTAATAATATTATTTGATCTTAATAATATTATTTGATAATATCATTCTGTAGGGTTACCTTTCTTTGAAATAGGTATAAATATGGATCTCTTCCAGTAGGCTGATCCTGTAGTCTTATAAATTTCTTGACAAAGACTAATGAGTACTTCCAGAAACATTCCTGTTTGTATACCATCAATTCTTGTAGCCTTGTTTTCCACTAATGTATTCAGTGCAACTTGGACTTCTTTTTTGGATACCATCAGATTTTGATCATATGCTACCTTTTAAAATGGCAGAACATTGACCAATTCTTTATGGTACAGATAGTCTACGTATGCCTTCCATCATCTTTTGATGTTTTCTGCTTTGTTTAATACTTTACTCATAGAAATCTACAACATTGCAAGTTGAAGCTTTTTTCTTCTTCTTCTTCTTCAAGTTCTCTCAACATGAGAACTTCTGAGTGTGTTCTTCCTTTTGGGTTTCTAACTTCAGCTCTTTGCACATTTCATTGTAGTACTTTATTTTGATTTCTCGGTTTGCCCTTAGAAACTTTCTGTTCATCTCTTTTACTTCATCATTTCTGTCATTGTTTTAGGCACTCTATGTTCAAGAACAAGCTTCAGAATTTTTCTGACATCCGCTTTGTGATCTTGTTGCTAAGTGCTGTTGAGATGGTTCTGACTTACAGAGACCTTGTACAGGGAGCAGAAAATGGGTTTGAATCGGAACCTACTCCACGGCACATAACAACAACAACAACAATTAATAAATGTTAGGTTGGGGTAAACTGAAAAGATTTAATTTTCTAAATGACATAGTTTTATCAAATTTTTATTAATAACTGACAGTTTTATCTCTTTTTTATTTATCATTTATAGACTTTTACATTTAGTTATTAAATATTTCAACATACAGAAGTGCATGAAGCAAACATTTAGCCATATTTGCTTCAGTTTCTTGTTTTGTAAAAGAAATAAAATGTCACAGATCGACCAAAATCTCTTCGTCTCCCCATTCTGACATGAGTGAACTTGATTCCCTTTAAGTTTGTAGGGGCAGCTGAGAATAGCAGGTTGCCTGTAGACAGTCTGACTCCTGAAGAGAGAGGCAGGAAGGTATTAAATAAAACATGCTCAGCATCTTCTCCCAAACTCACCAGTAAGACATATAGCTGTACCACTTTTGCTTATTGTGAAGAAATTTTGCCAGAAGAGACTAGAAGTGTAATTCTAAATTTAGGTCCCTTCAGTTGGGGGAAAAAAAAAAAAGCCAGAGAAAAATAGTCCCCAATCAATGAATACATATCCTTTTACAACTAATGTTTAATCTATTCAATTTTGTCTTTTTGAGATGTCTTCATTAATAAGTCATATAAATAATTGATTAATTTATTTTCGCTATTGTGTGGCACTGTGGGATAACACCACACTGGACCACAAAGTCGGTTTGAACTACAAGGTTGGTGGTTCAAACTCACCAGTCGCTCCTTGGAAACCCTATACTGGGTCGCTATGAGTTGGAACTAATGCAACGACACTTAACAACAAGATCAGAGTGGATGTCAGAAGAAATTCTGAAACTTGTTCTTGAATGTAGAGTAGCTAAAGCAAATGAAAGAATTGATGAAGTGAAAGAGATGAACAGAAAATTTCTAAGAACAGATTGAGAAGACAAAATAAAGTATTACAATGAAATGTGCCAACGTGGCACTTAACAACAACATTACTAAAGTAGTGGAATCCTGGTGCAGCACTGTAGGATAAGTACTAACATGCTAACCAAAAGGTCTGTGTTTCAAACCCATCAGCCAGCCATTTCTCAGAAACTCTATATAGGGTTGTTATGATTCAGCGTTTAACAACAACACAGGTGGCAGTATATGAAGGCAGTTGTGATTCAGTGGTAGAACTATATCTTCCACGTGGTGCACCTCATGCACAATGACCACCCATCTGCCAGTGGAAGCTTGCCTGTTGCTGGGATGCTGCACAGGTTTCAGCTAGCTTCCACATGGTAAAAACTAGGAAGAATGGCCTAGTGATCTACCTTATGAAAACCAGCCATTGAAAACCCTAGAGCTAACAGTGACTCCACCTGCAGTGCATCATGTAGATGGTTAAGAACCAGGCAGTGTTTTATTTAGGAAGACATGAGGACAACATGAGCTTTACTGGCCTGATGGCAGCAAATGGCAAGCAATGTAGTCATATACTTCTAAGCAGCTTGGGAAGAGGGAGAGGGATTGCTGACCACAGCATTGCAGGATAATGCACCGGACTGCAAGGTCAGTTTGAGGTATGAAGTCAGTGGTTCAAATTCTTCAGTCGCTCCTTGGAAACCCTATACAGGGTCACTGAGAGTAGGAACTGTCTCAACAGCACTTAACAACAAAAATAATAGTATGAATGCAAATAGAAGTAGAATATAATGGAAATTTTCCATGAACAATTTGAGTCTCCCTAGTATGAGTCCAGGTGTGGCACTGTGGGATAAAGCACTGAACTACAAGATCAGTTTGAACCATAAGGTTGGCAGTTCATACTTATCAACCACTCCTTGGAAACGCTATATAGGGTCATGATAAGTTGGAGCTGACTTAATGGCACTTAACAGCAACAACAACAGTATTCCTATCAAGGAATCCTGGTGTGGCACTGTAAGATAAGCACTGCACTGCTAACCAAAAGGCCAGCAATTCAAACTCATCAGTCTCTTCTTGGAAATCCAATATATAGTTGTTGTGAGTCAGAACTGACTCGATGGCACTTAACAGCAACAACATTCCCATCACGGCCTGTTTCAGACCACTGACCTTGAACTGGCTTGTACAATTCCTAAGTATTTGACAGCTGACTCTGACCAGCCAGTATGGGTCACATCCAGAGCATCATTACATGTGTACACAATAAGTATTCTGATATATGAATAAGCCAGATTTTATGTTTAGTTTTTCATTATTACAAGAAATGTTTTGATAAATATTTCATACAGATGTCTCTAGACTGCATACTTGAAAGTAGTTTCCCAATTCATAGGATACTCCCCTTTTCAGTTTTACTAGTAATATTATCTGAATTGGTTTTACTAGTTCCACCAATAGTGTATGAAAGTTTCTACAAAACCTGATCTTCTCAGACTTAGTAATTACTAGAAGTATGATGAAGGATGTGATATAAAAACTGAATTAATTTTATTTAATACATTTATATAGTCCTCACAGAAATATTCAGGGATATAGACTATTGTTATCCCCAGCTTAAAGACTGGAAAATTTATACCATTACTGCATTTCAAACCTAGGTTTTCAGACTTTCAAGTTTATACTTTTGATACTATAGAATTCCACAACTTTTCATTATATATCACCAAAGATACTGTCTTATTATAAATAATTAGTGTGTCTGTTGTTAAGTGCCATCTATACTGACTATGGAGTCCTGGTGTGTCACTGTAGGATAAGCACTCCACCTCAAGGTTGGTTTGAACCTCAAGGCCAGTGGTTCAAACTCACTAGCTGCTCCTCAGAAACCGTATACAGGGTCACTATGAGTCAAAACTGACTTGATGGCACTTAATAACTTAGCGGATATAGTGACCCTGTTTAGGGTTTTCCAAGGAGCAGTTGGTAGTCTGAACCTCTGACCTTGTGATTAGCAGTCCAGTGCTTATCCTTTCTTGCAGCATAACACCAGGACTCCTTATAAACATTGTTGTTGTTGTTGTTAAATGCCAGTGCCGTTGAGTCAATTCTGACTCATAGCAACCCTCTAGGGCCATAACAGGAGTCTCTTATAATAATGGACACTAAAAAATATTTATGAATTCATGACTAAGGCATTGTTTTCATTATTTTGAATATGTTGCAAATTGATAAACTGACAAAAATTAGGAAATAGTCTATGCAAAATTAATCATTTTTTGGCTCATAGATTTCAATTCAAGTGATTTCTCCAATATATGAAAACAATGTATCACAGAACCAAAATTTAATTCAGCATCACCATTCTATTTTATTTACATATGATGTCACAGACTGGTGAGTAGAAAGCCAGGCTGTGCTTGAGCACTTATGATAAATGACTTTTTGTGGAAGTTGGTTTAGAGCCCAGAACTGTTCAATCTTTTTCACCCATAGTCTGGATAATAGAAGAGGAAAAATATTCATTAAGTTTGCATTTGACAGAAAGCAAGGAAAGCAAAAAGGAAAAGGACCCAGTAACTTAATTAGTGGATCTGGGATTCAATAAGGTTTTAGCATAATAGACAAGCATTAAGTAGCAAATAATAGAATCTGGTAGAACTGATTATGAAGAAAAATATTGCAACTCTAAGATAGTAAATAGAGGGCTAATATGATGCCTGGTTTATTAATATGCTTGTCAATATTCATTTAAGTTATGCTGTCTTCTTCTTTTGAGTACACTGACTTTTATGTTAGTATTAAGTTTTAATAGTTTTATTCTTATCTTTCCAGATTACTCAAAGACTATCCTGGTTTTGTGTTTACCCCTCGCTCAAGGGAGGAGCTTCCTCAAAACTTCCCCATTGAAATTCCTGGAATCTGTCATTTTCTTGATGCGTATCTACAAGGAACAAATTCAAAACCATGGTTCCAAAAGAGAGATGTTGAGGATGGCAATGCTAACTTTTTAGGCAAAGCATCAGGAATAGATTAATGAAATGTATACCTGATAGTAAGTCCTGGGCGTTTGACTCTTTTGAGGATGTCTGGAAACTTGGAAAGCACTTTGACATTGCAGATGGCTAAAAAGCAGTACCAAATGATCGAGAACTTAAGTCATGATCTATGTTTTCTCCCACTTTAATATGACAAAAAAATGTATTCACTCAGTATTTTATCTCTGCTGTTAAAAACAACAAAAATGTCTCAACAATTTACTCTTTGAGGCAAATTCTGTTATATAACAATCACTACCTGTACTCAGAATTGAACACGCTGTACATATATCTGGTCATTGTAGTGAACTATAAGAAGTAATGGAGTTGCTTGCAGTCTTGTGCCCTGGTGGAATGCCATGGTTACTAAAATATGCTTGTGATAGTGTTGCCTTAAAAAAGCTTTTTGAATAGAAAATATAGTCTTTAATACAGTCATTTATTTCAGCTCTGCATTTTATTATTATGTTTTGTCATTATATCTGTTAGCATTTACAGCAAAGTAGACTGATATGTTATTATCTTTTCTTTTTTTCTTTTAGAAAATAAGCAGTTATGAGTCAGATTCAGTATAAATATGAAATAGATCTTCTGTAAATATCAATGATTATTTTTAGTTCTTAAAGTTACAAAGATTTTCCATAACATAATATGTATGACAATAAATATTTCTTTCACTTGATATTCATTATCTTTTCAAATTTTACACATGGTAAAAGCTGTTTTAGGAGCCCTGGTCAAACAGTCATTAAGTGCACAAATGATTATTCCAAAGGTCAGCAGTTCAAATTCACCAGCTGCTCCATGGAAGAAAATGCAATAGTCTGCTTTCATAAAGATTTGCAGCCTTAGAAATCCTACAGGGCAGTTCTACTCTATCTTACATGGTATTATTAGTTGGAATAGGACAAAGAATACACACCCATACATAATTTCTTACCTTCAAACTTCCAGTTACAAATTCTAACCAGTAATTTGAAATGTAGTTTAATGACCACTATATATTTCTTTCCTTTTAATGTTATGACATTCACTTTATTTTAATAGAATAATGTATTTTAGGATACAATTTTCTAAATTTGATTTACTTTTACTGAAATGAGGAAAATTAACAGATTAGATTAGATATTTATAGTTT
Organism: Chrysochloris asiatica; assembly: GCF_000296735.1. Classification (NCBI taxonomy): domain Eukaryota; kingdom Metazoa; phylum Chordata; class Mammalia; order Afrosoricida; family Chrysochloridae; genus Chrysochloris; species Chrysochloris asiatica. Next base: position 3,253,554 of record NW_006408630.1, read on the forward strand.
CAGGTTAGTGGATTAGTGTTAGAGATTTATGTCGTTGACCCAGAGATCAGTAGGAACATAAATAGCTTGCTGCCCAGAGCATGTAGGTAAATTGTCCTATAAACTCCTAATTATAGGAGATGTCTGAGAACAAAATTATAGAAAATCAGGACTTAAATTCTATAATGGAAAAGGATAAGAGACTAAATGGAAATAGAAGAGGTGCCACAGAAAATAAGAAATTATTTGGTTTGGGTTTGGAAAGACTATTTTAATTCATACTAGCAATTTAATTCATAATAATTCATTTTAATGATAGGAACAAATTATTGAGGTTAAAAGAGAAGTATGGCTTATTTTAAGGAGCTCTGATGTAAGGTTTGATTTAAGGTGCCGTACTTGAAGAGTTTGGCTGCTAACACAAAGGTCAGCGGTTGAAATTCACCAGCTTCTCCTCAGGAGAAAGATGTGGAAATCAGCTTCTGTATAGATTTATAGCCTTGAAAACACTGTAAGACACTTTTACTCTGTTCTATAGGATCTCTATGAGTCAGAATTGACTTGATGGCAATTAATTTTTCATTAAAGAGTCCTGCGCTGTAGGATAATCACTGGATTACTAACTGCATGGTCAGCAGTTCAAACCCACCATCTGCTCCACAGGAAAAAAAAAAATGAGGCTTTCTGTTCCTGTAAAGGTTTACAGCCTCAGAAACCTATACAGGATCACAATGAGTGAAAGTCTCGATGGCAATGGGCTTTTGGTTGTATAACCTATGTTAAAATGCAATACAACAGATCAACTTAACTGGCATGACTAGGTTCCGAAGACAAGATTGTTAGGTGAAAATCAGCATTATGCAAAAGTGGAGGATGGCCACATCAGATTACAAAATGGGGATGAAAACATAATTGTAGAACTGCCAAATCACATCATTAGATAACTGCCAATATGCATCATTACTTAATTATCAAATTACATCAAAACTGTGGTTACATAACTGTCAAACCACTGAGAGTCATGCTCCAGCCAAATTGATAGATAGCTTTAACCATTGTGGCCAGCGTTAACTTTGCCTTACACCTTGGTTTTGTTACTGCCGATGAATGTCATTAGCGCAGAAAAGAGTCAGAATGCAGGTTTTTACTATTGTCATAAATTTGAAGTGTCAAATAATGAGAGTTTATAAATTAACAGTAGAAGTGATATCTTTCTAATTTAATTTAACCAGAAGCATCCAGCAACCTATCATAAAGTACATAGTAAAACATTCACAAGCACAATTTTCTAGGGCTGGTACAACAAAATGCTAAAAAATTAGTGGCTCTAACGAAGGAGAAATGTATTGTCCTACAGTTCTGAAGGCAACAAGACTGTATGCTGGGCCTCAGCAGGGCCACCCATGCCCTCTCTGGTTTACAGGCAAAGACACTATCTGTCTCTTCCAGTCCCTTTAATCCCCAGGCAGTTCCTGGAGTTCCTTGGTTTGTAGGTGCATCTTCACTTGATATTTTCTAAATGTGAATTCTGCTTCTGTGTCTGTTCTCTCCTTTTACAAGATACCACTCAGAAGACATCATTTCCATCCTACTCTGGCATGATTTCTTTAACTGATAACATTTTCAAAGAAAAATCCATTTCCAAACAAGATCACATTCACAGTACAAGAATTAAGACTTCAATATCTGTTTTTCTAGACATACTTCAATCCATAGCACCCAGTCTTCAGTAATTTGGAACTACTTCTGTAGAAAGCCTCCATTGTCTTGCTAAGCCACACAAAGTTCCAATAAGAAAATCTAGGCTAACAAAATCTAAGATCTTCTGCTAATACCCTTTTTTACATATTTGTGCTGAATTCTTCAGTGTGTGTTTATATTAAAAATCATCCCATTTTGGTGGAATTGAGAAACACATCTGTGAATTTTTGTTCTAGTCAAAATATCTCAGGCTTTTTTGAGTGATTGCTAATATTGACGAAGAAGAGGCTATGGTAATATCATTATGGAAATTTCTAAGTACTTTTCTGACAATTGAATTTTTACTTTTAATGCTGTCAGTCTTAATTTCGGTGGCAAACTAAATCCTACAGAGTTTTGTTTGTGATAAAGATGAAATTTTTTAAAAAGCTTAACTTCAGAGCAAGGATAAGTTGACCAGTATAGTTTTAAAATCAGTATCAGCAGAATTATAGATACACAAAATTCTTATTTAGAGTTCTGAAAAATCACTGTTTAAAGGTTCTTTAGCTGTCTCTACTAATCTCCAAACTAGCTCATGGTGAGCCCAGGAATAGAACATTAGTTTTGATTGGCATCCTATATTCCAAATGTGGTGGTTGGTGGGTGGAGTGTTAAGTCATTTCTAACTCATAGTGACCACACGTAACAGAGGAGAGCTGCCCCGTGGAGGTTTTTAGATTGTAATCTCAGTGGGAGCAGATCACGAGGTCTTTCTCACACAGAGTCAACATTTTGATTAGAAGCTGAGTGCTTACCTGTTGTACCACTAGAGCTCTTTATTCCTTATATTTCATGGAGTACTATATACTAAATGTTACCCCAATGTCCTGAAAAAAGTGAATTTGTTTCATTAAATATACTATTGTTGGGGAGCATCGCAGATCTTGAGAAAACAATGTCACAATTATATGATATTAATAAAAGTACTTACAAAGAAAATGAAGATGTATATGTATTTTCTTTCTGCCACTGAATTCTTACAGAGAAAAATAATAGAAATTAAAGAAAATGAAATAGCATAAATACAATGTCATCTTTGACAAATATTGAAGCAGACCCTAATTTGAAATTAATCTGTGTTTTAAAAGTATTGTGTGTGTGCGTGTGTGTGTGTGTGCAACTGGAGTAAAATGTAAATACATCAAGTAATATGGAAGTTCCTTGTAGTATTTCTGCAATTTTTCTAAAATTTTGAGATTTTATCTATGAACTCATCTGTGATATCTTCCCCAGTCCAGCCTGTGAAAGTTCATTAATTATGGAATTACTTCTATGGCGCCAAGGAACCCTGGTAACACAGTGGTTATGAGTTGGGCTGCTAACTTCAAGGTCAGCCATTCGAAACTACCACTCACTCCACAGTACAAACCTGAGGCTTTGTCCTCCCATAAAGATTTACAGCCTCGGGAACCCTGTACAGGGTCTCTATGAGTCTGAACCAACCCCAAGGCACACCACCTACCAACCAACCAACCTGTGGAGCCTAAGCAATATAAGCATATGCCATTTCCTTGATACATACAACCAAAGTTCACAAATTGAATGCTAAAAATAATAAGGGATTCCTTTTCTCATTGCTTTCTGAGGGCAGAGGCTATAAAGACACTTTAAGATCCTGACAACTGATGGTATCAAGGGAAGAGATCCTAGAGGATAAATTCTCAAAGGAAGTAAAAGATCAAACTGAGAGCTCTGAATTTAGGAGAATTGAGGATGGAAAAAAGAATAAACAGAGATGGAGACTTAGGATACTGAGTCTTCTTACCAGTTTAACTACCCCAAAAAAATAATAGGGAGCATGCTCCCAGCTGCTGATCAGCTTGTTTCTCCTGAGAATCCCTTCTGTTAAGATTTTATTGTTTATGTGTATGGCTCCTTGTTTCTTTGATTCGATGCATAAATTAACTTAGCTATTCAAACATGTTTATCAAGAAAGTGCAGAGTTATATTAAAGTTACCTAAATAGTTTTGTGTCAAGAAGCAAAGGAAAATGTAAAATTAAATGTTTCCTCCCATTTTACCTTACCATCTCTATTCCCATGTAGATCTCATAAGAAAATACATAGTGTGACTCTAAACACTATTAGATTAATTTATCCCTTTCATTTATTCATCCATCAAGCATTGGTACTGTAGGAACAGCTCTGGGCTGCGAACCATAAAGTCTGCAGTTCAAATCCACCGGCTACTCCTTGGAAACCCTATGAGTCAGAACAGACTTAATGGCACTTAACAACAACAACTATGTACCTTGGGCAATGTTTTGAAATTCAAAGATAAACTATGACTCATTCTGTCTAGAAAAAAAAAAAAATGAATATGTAAGGTGAACAATTGCAAGGTTTCTGTAAGTGGGAACACAAAATTGGGAATTCAGTGCTTGGAGAAGTCTTTTAGATGCAAGGAGTTCATTAAGTAAAATGGGAAGGATATGGTCCCTACAAGTGAAGTAGAACACACTAAGAAATGGGGTCTTGGAAGCGCATAGTATATTCCGATTTGTCAGTTGCTAGAGATTAGTTGGGAGTGAAGATACTGAACAGAAAGACCATGCAAACATAAGTAATGAAAGAAATTATATATGTCAAGCTTTACAATGTTATTGATGTTATTAAGTGCCAGCGAATGTGGTCTGAGTCATTATAGCACTGTATAGGGTTACCAAGGAGAGGCTGGTGGGGTGAGCCACAAACCTTGTTGTCAGCAGTCCAGTGCTTATCCTACACCACCACATCAGGGCTCTAAATGTTATCATCAGTGATTATTAATAATGTTATTATTAGTTATTTGTTCATTTCCTTGCAACACTGTTAAAAATAAGCTTACCAAAAAAAGAAGCCAAACAGAAAAATAACAGACTCATATACTTCCTCTCATAATGCAGCTTTAAAATCACTAGACTAAAAGAGATGCTAAATGTTAAAAGTATTGTTATGATTAGATGTATGTTTGTTGTTGCTGTTGTTAGGTGCCATCGAGTTGGTACTGACTATAGCGACCTCATGCACATCAGAACGAAACACTGCCTGATCTTGGGCCAATCTCACTACTGTTGCCACGCTTGAGTCCATCAATGCTGCCACTTGGCCAATCCATCTCATTGGGGGTCTTCCTCTTTTTCTTTTGTCGGGGACTCTACTCAACATAGTTGTGTTGTTCACAAGTGTTTGGTTCACGAGGAGGGGAGATCCAGCGGCGATAGGGATAGCGAAAGAATACACAGATAGACAGAAGAAGGGGGACAAGGAGGCACCCAGAAACCAGGGTGGATGCATTACTGGTGGGCAGACTTGGGGCTACAGGCATCGTGGTCTCTGCAGGCAGCAACTCACTGCCCT
>NW_006408630.1:3259878-3261295 GCF_000296735.1 Chrysochloris asiatica
GTGTATGTTGAAAGAATACAACCTTGTCGCACGCCTTTCTTAATTTTAAAACATTCAATGTTCCCATGTTCTGTTTGAACAATTGCTTCTTGGTCCAGGTACAGATTCCTCATGAGCACAATTAATGTTCATGTTCAGGAATATTCATACTTCACAATGTTTTCTATAACTTGTCATGATCCAATAAATCAAAAGCCTTTGTGTTGTCAATAAAGCATAGGTAAACATCTTTCTGACATTCTCTACTTTCAGCCCAAATCCATTGGATATCAGCAACGATATTCCTCATCCCACAACTTTTGAATCTAGATTGAACCTCTGGAAGTTCTCTGTCAATGTATGGTTTTAGCTGTTTCTGTATTACCTTTAGCTAAACTTTACAAGCATGGGATATCAAAGAGATTGTCCGATGATTTTCGCATTCCGTTGGTTCACCTCTCTTTGAAATGGGCACAAATATGGATCTCTTCCAATCAGTTGGCCAGATAGTTGTCTTCCAAATTTCTTAGCAGAGATGAGTGAGTGTGTCCTGTGCTGCCTCTCACTTTCTTGAAAGATTTCAATTTTTATTCCAACAATTCCTGGTGCCTCGTTCTTTGCCAATTCCTTCAATACACCTTGGACTTCCTCTTTCAATATCAACATGTATGTTTAGGAAGTCAATATCAGAAACAGCATGGATAATGGTGAATATTTACTTGCATAAGTGACTAAGGTTCTTCTGTATCTCAAAGGAAAACAATGTATGCTATATCCTGAGTTTTTTTTTACTTTTGTTAAGGGCCACTGAGTAAGTTCCAACTCAAAGTGACCTTATAGAGGATTTCCAAGGAGTATCTCTTGGGTTTCAACCACCAACTTTGCAATTAGCAGTTTAGTGCTTATTTTCTACTGAGTAGAATATAAAGCTGTTGTCTAGTATTAAATAACACATAGCATTCAAGGCCATTATTCCTTTGTTGTTGTTGTTGTCAGGTGCCATCGAGTCGCCACCAACTCATAGTGACCTATGCATAGCAGAATGAAACAATGTCCGATCCAGGGTAAACCTCAATACTGTTGCCACACTTGAGTCCATCGATGCTGCCACCTAGCCAATCCATCTCGTTGGGGTCTTCCTCTTTTTCTCTGACCTTCCATCTTACCAAACATGATATCCTTCTCCAGAGACTGGTCCCTCCTGACAATATGTCCAAAGTAAGAGAGATAAAGTTTGGCCATCTTGGCCTCTAAGGAGCACTGTGGTTGTACTTCTTCCAAAACAGATCTATTGGTTATTTTGGCAGCCCAAGGCACTTTTAGTATTCTCCTCCATCACCATAATTCAAAAGCATCAATTTTTCTACGGTCTTCCTTATTCACAGTCCAGATTTCGCATGCATATGAGGTTATTGAAAATACCATGGCTTGGGTCAGG
>NW_006408630.1:3263235-3264549 GCF_000296735.1 Chrysochloris asiatica
TTCAATTTGTCATTCCTGGCATAGTAAACCATGTGGTTTTCAGATTCAAAATGGCCAATACCAATCCATTTCAGCTCAATAATGGCTAAGATATCGATGTTGATGCGTTCCATTTCATTTTTGACAACTTCCAATTTTCCCAGATTCTTACTGCGTACATTCCATGTTCCGATTTTCAATGGATATTTACAGCTGTTTTTCTTCATTTTGAGTTGTGACCCATCAGCAAATGAAGGTTCCGTGGGCTTCTCTCCCACAAGCTTAACTCCATTCACATCATCATGGTCAACTCTACTTTGAGGAGGCATCTCTTCCCAGTTACATTTTGAGTGCCTTCCAACATGAGGGGCTCATTTTTAGGTCCTGTTTCTGACAGTGTTTCTCTGCTATTCATAAGGTTTTCAGTTACTAAAGATTCTAAAGTAGTTCATCACTCTTTCTTCCTAGTGTGTCTTTGTCTGGAAGGTCATCTGAAACCTGTCCACCATGGGTGACCCTGCTGGTTATTTAAAATACCATTGGCATAGCCCTCAGAATCACAGCAACTCACAACCCTCCACAGTATGACAGGTGGGATACCTGAGTGAATGGATACCCCACCCCCACCCCTGGAGGGTTCTACTATGCATGCGCACAGATCTCCTCAAAATTTAAAGTGACAGTTTCCACATAAAACCAAAGGGCCACAACTTGTCTATCTGTCATACTGTGGTGAGGTTTATGCCACCATTAAAAAATATCTGCTTCAAGGTTTTTTGCTTGATTGTTTATTTCAGTTTTAATTATGTATTAGCACAAGGTTTACAGAGACAATCATCAGTTTCACTTTTAAAAATTCTTACATATTTTGTTTCTTTTTGACTGCTAGTTCCTCAATATAACAACACTTGTCCCACTTCCTCTCTGTTTCCTGTTTCCATTCCTTCTTGTTTCATATCCCTCTGAACTTAGTCCATGATTAAATGATGGTCTTTTGATCTCAAATGGTTGTTTATTCTTTGATGTGCATAACTCGCTGGTGTTATTGCTCCCATTTTAGACCTGAAAGTTTAGCCAAAGGGGGAGTTCAGTTCCAGAACTAAACATAACTAAGGGTGATAGTTTCAGGGGTGCTATTGGAGTCCTGGGAATATGGTGGCCCATACGATAAACACTGGGCTGTGAACCACAAGGTCAATGGTTCAAGCTGGCCAGCTGCTCTGCAGGAGTAAAATGAAGCTTTCTGTTCTCAAGAAGATTTAAACCTTGGAAACCCTACATAATATAGGGCTACTATGAGTCATTTACTGATGAAGATCAAAGAGCACAGCCTTC
>NW_006408630.1:3265405-3267193 GCF_000296735.1 Chrysochloris asiatica
TTATACAGGGTTGTTATGAGTTGAAACTGACTAGGCAGCACTTAAAAACTACAACAACAACCTGTCTCTAGCTCACCTATAAGCCTAGCCATTTTTATGATTCTGAGTTTTGTCCCACACTTTCTCCCACTCTATTCAAGACCTGTTAATAAAATCCCTTTCAAAGCAGTTGACAATGGTAACCAGTTACCATCTAGTTCTTCTGGTTTCAGGGTTATGAAGACTGATGTCCATGTGGTCCATTAGATCGGTGGACTAATGTTTCCCTGTGTCTTCAATTTTCATCAAGGTATTAAATAAAATTTATCCACATGCGCCTTCCCCTTTATTGCCATGTAAATGATCTAGTCCTGTTTTGTGGCTAGATGTAAACGTAGAACAGAGCAGTCTTCTGTAGTTAATATAAAAAGTGAAAAGAAATGAAGGAGAACATCAGTTCCAAAAATTGTCTAGGAAACAGACATGAGATTATCCAGCTGGGAAGCTACCCAAATGAAGGCTCATATGCAAAGTTTGAATATAAGTCTAGGACTATGTAGTGATGTAAAGCCCTAGTGTGGTGCTATAGGATAAGTAATGGACTGCTATCCATAAAGTCAGCAGTTCAAGCACACCATGCACCCTCAGAAACCCTATAATGGGTTGCCATGAATCAGAAATGACACCACCACAACAAACCCATATTCAAGTCCCTGTTAAAGTAACACTTAAGAGTCACAAAGAGAATGAGTTAATGAATTATGGCAGAGCATATTCCACCGCATGCATCTGAGCTGGATTAGTCATTAAAAGGTGAAAGCAACCCTCTTTGACACCTATTTGTTGGGGAGGTTTGAAGGATCACTGTCCTTCACTGAGCAATAAATAAAGCAAAGAGTTTGTTTGCTTAGTTGTGCCCTTTGATACTGCTTCAGTTCTGGATAGTTGTGTGCAGAAAGTTAAATGAAGGCCAAGTTGAAAGAAGGGGGACATGTGTGAAAGGTGGACAACAATTCATTGAGAGGGGGCTAGACTAGAGGCCTTTGCAGTTCCTGTAAATTGGAAGTTACCCTCTCCTCCAATACCCAGATAAGAAACTCAATATCCAGATAAGATTCCCTCGTTTAAACATGGTCTACGCGCAGGGTCAGTTTGCTTTGTAAACTAGGGACTCAGTACTTGGAGAATTCTCTTGGTCTTTGGGAGTTCATCAAGCAAAGAATGGGAGTGAATGATCCAGACAAACTGTGTTTGCTTTGTTGTTGTTGTTGTTAGGTGCCAATGAGTCTATTCCAACCCATAGCAACAATATACACAACAGAATGAGACACTGGTTTTATACCATACTCACAAGTAAGCTAGCATGCACAAAGAAAATGAGATCTTGGAAATGTACAGTACACAACCAAATTACAGCAAAATGTCATTTTAAATCTAAATGTACAGCGCTATAATGTACATTTTATGTTCAGATTATTTTCAAATGCTGAGCTATCTGTATCCATTAGTGAGAAAAATAAAAACCCCTTTATTGTGAAAATTGTGGTGTTCACAATATTGACGTAATCTCCTGGGCAAACAGGTTTAAGAGTCAGAAGCAACTCGAAGGCATTTAACAACAACAACAAGTTTTGGTTGAAGGGCATTGTAGCTTTGTGGGATAAGCACAGGATTTGTTGTTGTTGTTGTTGTTGTTGTTGTTAGGTGCTGTTGAGTCTTTACTGACTCACTGTGACCTTATTATGCCCAACATAATGAAACACTACTCAGTCCCCAGCCATCCACAATTGTGAAGCTTCATCCCATTGC
>NW_006408630.1:3268275-3272292 GCF_000296735.1 Chrysochloris asiatica
TATTCTTCTTCATATAATTCACATTCTCAGATTATTTGCTCAGCATACAGACTGAACAAGTATGGTGAAAGTATATAACCCTAGCACACAACTTTCCTAATTTTAAACCGTGCAATGTTCCCTGGTTCTGTTCGAACAATTGCCTCTTGGTCTATGTAAAGGTTCCTCATGAGCACAATTAAATCTTCTAAATACTCATGCTCCACAATATTGTCCATAACTTGTCATGATCCACACAATCAAAAAGCTTTGCATAGTGAATAAAGCACAGGTAAACATCTTTCTTGGATTCTCTGTTTCACTGCAAACTGACCAATGACTGGTGAACATGTAGACGAGTCTATTGAGAATGCCATGGCTTGGGTCCATCTCACGTTAGTCTTCAAACTGACATTTTGGCTCTTTCACACTTTAAATAGATCTTGTGCAGCTTGTTGTTGCTGTGGTTGTCAGGTGCCATCCAGGCAGTTCCGATCGATAGCTACCCTATGCACAACCAAATAAAACACTGTTCAGTCCTGCTATTTATCATGTTTCAATATTCAATATTCTGGTTCTGTCTGATAATGCTCCACTGCTATTTATAAGGTAAATATTCAGAAACAGTCTGCCTCTCTTTCTTCCTAATCTTTCTCAGTCTAGAAACACAACTGAAACTTGAACATCATGAGTGTATTTAATATACGGATGGCATAGCTTCCAGCATCACGGCATCACACAAGCCACCACAGTATGACAAACTAACAGATGAATGGTAGTCCAAATTTGTCTTATCAAAATTTGCTACATTAAATTTGACTTTTTCACTGCTGCAAAATGAACTCATAGACAACTTCCAACTTTTCTCCATTTATCTTGATGCTATCTATTGGTCCAGTCCTAAAGATTTTTGTTTTCTTTACATTATTATGCAACCCACACCAAAAGCTGAGATCTTTGATCCTCATTAGTATCTTAAGTCTTCTTCACTTTCAGCAAGTAAGGTTGTATCACCTGCATATCATGGATTGTTATTGAGTCTTCCTCCAAACTTGATAATGTCATATTCTTCTTTATATAATCAATCTTCTCAGATTATTTTCATAGTGTACAGAATGAATAAGTATGGTGAAAGAATACAAACCTGGCACACATTTTCCTGATTTTAAACCATTCAGTGCCCCTTTGTTCTATTCAAATGACTACTTTTTCTGATTCCTCATAAGCACTATTAAGTGTTCCAGAATACTTGTTCTCTGCAATGTTGTCCATAGCTTGTCATGAGACACACTGTCAAAAGCCTTAGCATAGTCAATAATGTATAGGTAAATATCTTTCTGGTATTTTCTACTTTCAGCCACGATCCATCTGATGTCAGCAATGATACCCCTCGATCCATGTCCTCACCTGAATCTGGCTTCAGCCTCCGGCAGTTCGCTCTCAATGCATTGTTGCAGCTGCTTTTGAAATATCTTTAGCAAAAGTTTAGTTACATGTGATGTTAATAATATTGTCTGATAATTTCTTCATTTTGTTAGGTCACCTTTCTTTGTAATGGACACAAATATGGATCTTTTTCTAATCTGTTGGATAGGTAGCTCTTTTCCAAATTTCTTGGCATAGATGAGTGAATGCCTCCAGAACTTCATTAGTTTGTTGAAAGTCTTCAATTTGCATTCTATCAATTCTCAGAGCCTTGTCCTTTGACAGTGCCTTCAGTGCACTTTGGACTTCTTCCTCCAGCACCGTTGGCTCTTGATCATACACTATCTCTTGACATGGTTGAAAATCAACTATTTCTTTTTGGTACAGTGACTGTGTATTCTTTACATATTATTTTGGTGCTATCTACAGCATTCATTATTTTGCTCATAGAATCTTTCAGCATTGCAATTTGACATTTGAATTTTGTCTTTGGATATTTCAGATTGAGAAGTGCTGAGACTGTTCTTCCCTTTTGTTTTTCTCAATCCAGGTCTTTTCACATTTCGTCTTAATACTTGACTTTGCCTTCTCATCATGTTTCAAAATTCAATATTCTGGTGCTTTCTGGTAGTGTTCTACTGCTGTTTATAAGGTTTTCATTGACTAAGCATTCAGAAGTAGTCCTCTTCTCCTTCTTCCCAGTCTGGAAGCTCAGCTGAAACCTGCTTATCTTGGTTTACCCTGCTGATATTTAAAATACTGGTGGCATAACTTTCAGCATAGAGCAGCATGCAAGCCACCACAGTATGACAAACTGAAATGGGAGCAATGGATGTAATGAACTACTATATAATTGGTGGTTTGAGTCCATCAGAGGTTCTAGGGGAGAAAGATAAGGCTTTCTGCCTCCCTAAAGATTTAAAGCCTTGGAAACCCTATACTGGGATGCTATTAGTCTTAAATAACTTGAGGGTTTAAAAGCACCTTAAAAACAACAATAGTTTTTGTTGAGTTCTGTTTCTGCCTGCTCTGAGCAAGTCAGCTTCTAGACTTTTGGTTTAGTTTTTTGTTTTTTTTTGTTTTAAAAGTCATCTCCCTTTTAAATGCTTCTATCCAGGTATTGAGGAATGTAGTGGGTTTGTAGGATGAACACTGGATTTCGAATCACAAGATTGGCTCATAGCTGCTCCTTGAGATAAAAATGAGGCTGTCTGCACCCACAAAGATTTGCAGGCTAAGAAACACCATACAGCATCAGAATAGACTTCGAGTATTTAACAACATGGTGTAGGGTAAGCATTGGACTGCTAACCACAAAGCCATTAATTCAAACCCACCAGTAGCTTTTGAACCCCTATTGTTATTGTTGTTAAATGCCACTGAGTTGATTCCAACTCAAAGCGACTCTTTATAGGGTTTCCAAGGAGCAGGTATGGGTTAGCAGTCCAGTGCTTGTCCTACAACTTCACACCAGGACTCCTGGAAACCCTATTCAGGATTTCTATGAATCAGAACTGACTTGACGGCTCTTAACAACAACAGGATCATTATACTGACATTATGTATTCATGTGATATACTTATTGTAAGTCACTGCAAATATTATATATTTTATAAGCATCTATATTTCCCTTGAAGAAACTTTGTTCTTAACCTATTCATACCTACTTATGTTTTAAGTAGCCCACAAAAGGCACATGCATTATCTCCATATCTTCTTCTTTATGTCTATTTCTTCTCATATATGATTGCAATTCTTTATGCTTCCAATTTAGAAAAAGTAGAGGGGAAATGTGATATTCTAGAAGTGCTGTTGAGTAGATTCTGACTCATAGCCACCCTGTATAGGGTTTCGGAGGTGTGGCTGATGAGTGTGAACCACCAACTCTTTTTATCCTACCACATCACATTTCCATCATAATAAACTTATTATTAGAAAAATGCTAATGTTTAAATTTAAACATTGAGTCAGAAATCAGGACAAAATGTAACCTGCAGATCTGGAACTTTTATCTCAATATTATGATTGACGATTGTGGGCGAGGTTGTATGACCTTTAATTCCTTTTCATTCATTTAGGCATTTAGTTTCAGAAAATTAAATTAAAAATAAGCCTTACAGACAGTACAGAAAGTTTCCTGGACAAAAAAAAAAAAAAAAAGACTTCACATAATGCCCAAAATCTAAGGTGTTTGTTTAGTCTGAAACGTTGCCAAACCCATGTGATTTGAGTGAAGATCTATGAGGTAGTTTTTAAAACAAAGAAAACAATAATGCTATTAAAGAAGTTGAACCGTTCATTGTTTTCTGTGTTATACCTCTGGAATAGGAGCCAAACCGCAGGCCTTGAGGAAGTTGTGAGGACAGAGGTCTTGGAATTCTGCACTATTGGAAATCAATCAGTTAGACAGAGATTTGTAGCATTTTTAACCACAATGAACTCCCTTCTTCTCCAATAAAAGGTATCTTATAAAATTGAAGTGAATAAATGTTTTAGTTTTAGAGAATTTACTATCCCTTCTCCTCCTCCCACATGTAAATTAGATATGTTCTGCAAATAGTGACAACAGGACTTGATATTAATGGATGTAAAGCCTTTTGTAACCCTGTATAT
>NW_006408630.1:3273089-3277880 GCF_000296735.1 Chrysochloris asiatica
CTTTAGCATTATAATAAGACATTTTATATTTATTGTTGTTAAGTGCCATCAAGTCGGTACCAACTCATAGGCTGGTGAGCTTGAACTGCTGACCTTGCAGTTCAAACTGACCTTGTAGTCCAGCACATTAATCCACAGTGCCACACCAGGATTCTTGTATTTCCTTCACCTACCCCAATAAATCATCTTTTACAATTCTCTTCAGAAACTGCTACACAAGGCCAGTGGGTCTTCACCTTTATTGAGTCCAGTATTACTTTGGGAACTTGATAAAAAGTAAACAATTTAGACTACCACCCTCAAAAATGTGCATAGAACCCAAGACTTCTATATAGTTTCAGAGACTAAGGGCTCCCCAAAGGAGCTCTTGTAGTGTAGTGGTTGCGAATCGGGCTGCAAACTGTAAGGTCAGTAGTTCAAAACTGCCAGCTGTTCTGTAGGAGAAAGAGGAGGCTTTCTGCTCCTGATTTCAGCCTCAGAAACCCTGTGCAGGGTCACTATGAGTCAGAACCAACTCCACGGCACACAACAACAATAACAAGGGCTCCCCAAGACTACTCCAGGGTGGTACTATAGATCCTCTAGCTGCAAGTTTGTAGTTTAATGTAGGGGATAAATCATAAAAAAGAAAAGAAACAACTGTGGGAAATCTTTTAACTTTTAGGTTAGTTGAGCATACTTAATATTTTTAAGGAATAAAAAACAATGATATTTTTGACCCTATTGTGTTAACTGTTTCCTGGGGCTACAGACAATGGACTAAAGGTTTATTTCCAGAAAATATTTAACACATCTCTTAACATTTTTTTCTACTTTTTGTAAATGTACATTTCTATAAACCCCCAAACCCAATACCATCAAGTTAATTCCAACTCATGTTGTTGTTGTTGTTGTTGTGAAGTGCTGTCAAGTCAGTTCTGACCCACAGCAACCCTGTATAGGGTTTCCGATAAGCAGCTGGTGAGCTTGAACCACTGACTGCAGTTCAAATGGCTTTGCAGTCTGGTGCATTAACCCACAGTGCCACACCAGGAATTCCAACTCATAACAACCAAATATAGGAATTTTGAGACTATGATTCTTTACAGGAGCAGACAACCTCAGCTTTCTCCTGCAGAGCAGCTGATGGGTTAGAACCGCTGACCTTAGGTTAGCAGGCTGATGCTTAACCCACAGAGTCAGCAGGGCTCCTTGTGCATGATTGTAGATACTTCTTTTTTGTTGTTGTTGCTAATTTAAGGAGTAATTTTATTTTTCCTCTACAAAAAAGAGTATAACCATTTAATCTTGTGTTAAAAACTTTTTTGGCACTAGCAAATCTCTTCATGATCCCTTTTACAGTTGCTTTAATAATGTCTTTATTTCGAGTCCTGTTTCTGGCTGACTGGCTAAGTCCATCTAAAATGTATCCAGTGTCTAAGGAGTTTCTTAAGATATTGCTGCAGTATAAATATTGCAATAAAAGTGTTTAAATAAAAAGCTTCTTAAATTTTAAAATGCTTTCTGTTTAAAGAGTAAAAATGAGCCATTGGATCGAGTAAGAGCAATATTGTTCCAAGTTATATAAATACATTTGTTCTGATGTAGGTGTCACAGCTACAAATAGAGGGGAACTCTTTCTTACACATTGGTGTGGGAGAACAGGACCAACAACTATTAGAGCAGGTTTTTGCTGTGTAGAAGTAAAAACAAAATTTGCAAAAACCTATTGACACAGAGTTGATTCTGAACCAGAGAAACCTTATAAGGCAAAGCAGAACTGTCCCACAGGATTTGCTAGGTTGTGATTATTGGAGAAATAGACTGTGACATCTTTCTCTTGTAGAGTGGCAGAGTGGTGAGTGTGTTCTAATTGCTCACCTTTAAGTTAGCAGTTGAGAACTTCACTGAGCCATGAAGGCACCTTGTGAATATGTCAGAGTTACTCAAATCTCTTTTCAAAAAGTTACCATGAAACAATGTATAGATAAAACCAAAATGAGGAACGTCGTGGCTCTATAGATACGCACTTGACTGTGAACCACAGGTCTGCAGTTCAAGCATGCCAGTCACTCCACAGGACAAGGATGAAACTTTCTGCTTCTGCAAATATTAAAAAAGCCTTGGGTAGGAATTTAAGGGAAATTCCTCAACATAATTAAGAGCCTATATACAAAACCAACAGCCTACATTACTCTCAATGGAGAGAAACTGAAAGCCTTCCCTCTGCAAACAGGAACCAGACAAGGATGCTCCTTGTCACCACTCTTATTTAATATTGTGCTGAAAGTCATAGCCAGAGCTATACAACATAGGGGAGTTAAAGGCATCCAAATTAGCAAAGAGGAAGTAAAACTCTCTCTATTTGCAGATGACATGATCCTATACATAGAAAACTCCAAAGACTCAGTAAAAAAAAAAAAACTACTAGACCTCATTGGAGAGTTCAGCAAAGTGGCAGAGTATAAGATCGACATACAAAAATCAGTTGGATTCCTCTATAGTTACAATGACAGCAATTGGTCACTGATAAAAGGAAGTGGGGGGAAAACAGCAATGAAGTTGTGAGCTAAGTGCAACCACATTCAATAGACACCTGTTAAGCTGGATAGAGACCTAGTTAACTAGCAGTATGACGAGACCTGGGGACTGCTGGACCCAGGGACAGGGACATGGCCACAGAAAACCAAAGTGTAGTGTGTAGCGTCCAGCTGATATGAAGTGAGGGGAGATGCACAAGAACACCCATATTTGCAGATAGTACCTACTTGACTTGACTTCAATAGCTGGATGATCAGAACTCGGCTAAAGGAAGAAAAGAGGAATAAAAGAGTAATCCACTACAATTTTATGAACTTGACTTATGCTTGTCCATGCAGTAGGTCAAAGAAGGGAACAAATCTTTACAGCAAGGATAATTCCCACCCCTTTTGTACTCAGGGTCGACAAGGATGGGCAATTTAGGCATTGAGTAATACAAACGGGGGAAGCTACAAAGGCAAGAAGTGACTAGCTTACATGCTTTTAATAGGGAACCTAGTTCCAGAAGGTGCGGGAAAAGGTAGAATCTCCACTGAGTGGTTTCTAACCTGTTTGGATGGGACTGATGAAAGGAGATGGGGATACAACTCTTGTGGTTCAATAGGGAATGATTGCTATTAGGACTGACTGTGAGTATTGGAAAGGTAAAAGTAGATGTTTTGTAACAAAAGGAGGGGAGTGGTTGATTTTGCAGTCCAGGTACAGAGGTCCCTAGAACCATCAATGGAGAAAAGTAAAGGGCATGATCCTATCCAGAGAAGCAGTGATGCCAGAGATGGAGGCAGAGATGATGACTTCAACATCTGTTGAAGTCCATTTGTGCAGTCACCTTTTATGTTGTTTAAAAAAGATATTTGCAACAAATAATTCATTGGTTTTTCAAAATTCTGTCATAGGATCACCGGCATCATTTTTATCACCAAGGCCAAATTTTCCAACTATTTATCCTTCCACTTTGTTTCCAATGAGTGCCTGCAAGTGTGTAAAATCTCAGACACTTCATAGTTATTGATAGTTTTGTCAATGAGGATGGGGTGCTGGTTTCTGGAAGAGGAAAAATGAGGTCCTCATAGATTTGAAGAAAACATTCATGGGAATCAATAGCAATTAAGGTGATCAAATCACATGTTCATCAAAGTGATAAGTATTTCTCTAATACAATGTCTGTTAATCAGAAAGAAAATTAGAGAAATATTGCATGTCAAATTTTTCATAGTATAATTTATTGTGTAAAAACAAAAAAAGATAATTCATAAGTGTAAAAAAAAGCCACCTTAAGCTAGAGGAAGGGTTTAAACCTTCCAACAATAGTGGCAGAGATGCACACTTATACTGAATGCAAACACATGGAAATTTACAGCCATTACAGGCTAAAACTATTATAGCTACAATAATCGACTCGTGTACCTGATCTTTCCAAATAAAATTTTTGGGACCAATTAAGATGTAAGTGAAAAAAAACAATAAAATTATACTAACTGAAACAAAACCCACTGATTTCATGGAAATGAAGGGAGGGCAATAGCCCTGGCACCTGAGAAGGAAAGTCGTAGACCGTAGATGGCATGCTAGCGGGAAGGGCTTATATGATCTTTTTCTTTAATTGACAGCTCTGGATCCTTCCTCACAAAGGAAAATACTCTGGTTTGACTCCCCACTTACATGAAATACCTTATATTTTGCTATTGGCTAAACCCACAACTTATCTGCTGGTTTATTGTACTGTGGCAGCTTGTATGCTACTGTGATAATGGAAGATATGCCACTGGTATTCCAAATACTTCAGAGTCACCAATCGTATGATGGCTTCAGCAGAGCTTCCAAACTAAGACAGACTAGGAAGAAATAAAGGAAGACCACTTCTGAAATGATAGTCATTAAAAATCTTATGAATAGCAGAAGAAGGTTATCTAATACAATGCCAAAAGATGTGCCCCTCAGATTGGAAAACACTCAAAATACTACTGAGGAAGATATTCCTTTTCAAAGTAGAGTTGACCTTAACGTCATGGATGGAACAAAACATTTGGGATCTTAATTTGCTAGTGGGGCATGACTCAAATGAGAAGAAAAATAAAGTTGTAAGCATTCATTAATATTTAGAATGTAAAATGTAAGAAGTATAAATCTAGGAAAATTGATGTCATCAAAAATTAAGTAGAACACAAAAAGATTGACATTCTAGTCATCAGTGAGTTGAAAAGGATTTCTATTGACATTGAATTGAACAGTCATATGGTATGGTGCTATAGGATAAGCAATGGACTGCAA
>NW_006408630.1:3285241-3290168 GCF_000296735.1 Chrysochloris asiatica
CAGGATCGGACATTGTTTCGGGTTGCTATGAGTAGATTCTGACTCGATGGCACCTGACAGCAACAACAACAACCAACTTCTTCAGTCTGAAATTGATCAAATATGCACTCAATATATACTGATATTCACTGTGAATAGAATGTAAAAACTGGACACAAACAGGAAGGATCAGTAGTTGGAAAATAAAGCTCTGTGATAGAAAGACACTGGAGATTAATGATATAGTTTTGCAAGAATAGACTTGTTCATTGCCAATATAGGTTTCAACAGCATAAGTGACATATTTAAATGTTGATGTTGACAGATGGGATCCACAGAATCAAATTAACTATCTCTGTGGAAAGACACATTGGAGAAACTCAATGTTATTAGCCAAAATACTGTTGATATTGTTAAGTGCCATCGAGTTGATTCTTACCCATAGTGATCCTGTATAGAGTTTCCAAGGAGTAGCTGGTGAGTTTGAACCACCAATTCTGCAGTTCAAACGACTTTGCAGTCTGACACATTAGCCCACAGTGCCACACCAGGACTCCTAGCCAAAACATGGTCAGGGACAAATTGTGGAATACATTGTTCATAGTAAATTCAAATTGAAGCTGAATAAAATTAAAACACGTCCAAGAAAGACAAAATATGCCCTTGAGAATATTCCACCTGAATTTAGAGACCATCCCAAGAATAAATTTGATTCATTGGACATTAGTGACCAAAGACCAGAGAAGTTGTGGTATGACATCTAGAACATCATATATTAAGAAAGCATAAACTCATTAAAAAGACAGGAAAGAAAGAAAAAATAATAAAATCAATGTCAGAAACTTAATTTTGAATGTATAGGAGCTGAAGTTATGGTAAGAAATGATGAACTAAAATATCTGAAAAGAATATTTCAAAGAGTAGCTCAAGAAGACAAATGAAAATATAAAGAAATGTGCAAAGACCTAGGGTTAGAAAACTAAAGAGAAGAATACACTCAACATTTCTCAAGCTGACAGAACTGAAGAAAATAAATGCAAGTCTTGAGTGGCAATGTTGAAGGATTCTAAGGGCAAAATATTGAATGACACAGGAAGTATCAAAAGATGGAAGGAATACACAGTCACTGTACCAAAAAGAATAGATCAATGTTCAGGCATTTCAAGAGGTAACATATGATCAAGAACTTATGATATTAGTATAAGAAGTCCAAGCTACACTGAAGGCATTAGCAAAAAACAAGGCTCAAGGTATTGATGGAATCAACTGAAATGTTTCAACAAAGTGATGCAACTCACTAATCTATGCCAATTGATTTGGAAGAGAGCTACCTGGTCAACTAATTGAAAGAGACCCATATTTGTGTTCATTGCTAAGAAAAGTGACCCAAATGAATGAGGAAATTATTGTACAATGTCATTAATATCACATACAAGTAAAATTTGTAGATGATAATTTAAAATAGTTAGCAGCAGTTCATCAAGAGATATCTGCCAGAAATTAATTCTGGATATAGATGAGGACATGGAATGAAGGACTTCATTGCTACATTAGCCGGATCTTGACTGAAAGCTGAGAAACCAGAAAGATGCTTACATGTGTTTTATCAACTATTCAAAGGTACTCAACTATGTGTATCATAATAATCTATGGATAACATTGTGAAGAATAGGAATTCAATAACAGTTAATGTGTTCATGAAAAACTGTACATAGACATCTTGTCACCCTTGCTTCTAAGGAACATTCTGGTTGCACTTATTTCAAGACAGAATCATTTGTTCTCCTGGCAACACATGATACTTACAATATTATTCACAAACACCATAATTTAAATGCATCAATTCTTCTACACTCTTCATAATTCATTGCCCAGCTTTAGCTTACATAAGAGGTGAATGAAAATACCATAGGTTGGTCAAGTGTACCTTAGTCCTCAAACTGACATGCTTACTCTTGAATACTTAAAAAAAAGCCTTTAACCAGCAGATTAACCTAATGCAATATGATGTTTGATTTTTTGACTGCTGCTTCCATGAGTATTGATTGTGGATCCAAGCAAAATAAAGTCTTTGACAACTTTAATCTTTTCTACACTAATCATAATGCTATGTATTGATCCAGTGTTAAGATTTTTTTTTTTTTTTCTTTACATTGAGATGCAGTCCATACTGAAGGTTTTAGTCTTTGATCTTCATCAGTATTTCATGTACTCTGCTTTCAGCAAGCAGGTTGTGTCATCTGCATTTCGAAGATATTAATGAGTCTTCCTCCAATCCTGATGCCACATTCTTCCTCATATAGTCCAACTTCTCAGATTATTTGCTCAGCATACAGATTGAAAAAATATTGTGAAGGGATGTATCACTGGTGCTCACTTTCCTTGATTTTAAACCATTCAGTATGCCCTTATTCTGTTTGTATTGCTTCATCTTGTTATACACACAGATTTCTCATGAGCACAATCAAGTGCTCTGGAATTCTCATTCTTCTCAATGTTATCCATTTTTATGATCTACACAGTCAAAAGTCTTTGTATGGTCAATAAAGCACAAGTAAACATTTTTCTGATATTCTTTGTTTTCAGCCAACATCCATCTGACATCAGCAATGGTATCCTTAGTCCCGAGTTCTCTTCTGAATCTGATTTTGGCTGATGATATTGAGTTTCTCCGTTGTCTCTCCCCACAATGTAGTAAGTTTGATTCCTGTGTATTCCATCTGGTGAGATTCACATTTAAGCTGTTAAAAAAGATAGTTGTCGCTGTTAAAAACCATCGAGTCAGTTCCAACTTGTAGTGACCCTGTATAGGGTTTTCTGAGGTGTGGTTGGTGAATTTGAACCATCGACCTTACGGTTCAAATCAACCTTGCAGTCCAACATATTAACCCACAGCATCACACCAGGACTCCGTTGAAAAAGATATTTGCAGTGAATAAGCCACTAGTATTGCTAAAGTCTATCATGTGGCCTCTAGCATCTTTTCTATCACCAAAGTCATATTTTCCAATTATCCATCTTTCTCTTTGTGCCTTTTTTCACATTAACATCACTAATGCATATTGATTGCATGTCATTTTATAAATTTCAGACTGAAGAAGTTGGTAGAATTCTTCAATTTCATCATCATTGGTGTCTTAACATGTGTTTCCCAGAGAAGCAAAACCAGTGAAATATTTGCTGTTAGGTGCTGTCAAGATTGTTCTGATCATTGTGAACCTATGGACAAAAGGAAGAAACACTACTCACTCTTGTGACATCCTCACAATTTTTGCTGTGCTTTGATGTGTTATCGTTACCATGGTGCCAATACATCTCATTGTGGGTCTCCCTTTTTTTTGGTTTAACTTCCACTTTACCAACTGTGATGTCTTTCTCTAGGGTTTGGTCCTTCCTGAAAATATGTCTGAAGTATCTTGGCTTCTAAGGAGCATTCTGATTGCACTTCCTCCAACACAGATTTGTTTGTTCTTGCAATCTATGTCACATTTAATATTATCATTCAAGACCATAACTCAAATGCATCAATTCTTCTACAGTCTTCCTTATTCACTGTCCAACATACACATGCATATGACATTATTGAAAATACCATGATATGGATCAGGTGCACCTTAGTCTTCAAAATGACATCTTGCTCTTGAACACTTTAAAGAGGTCTTGTACAGCCAATTTGTTTAATGAGTTACATCATTTAATTTTTTGACTGCTGCTTCCATGGGGGTTGATGGTTAATATGAGCAAACCGAAGTCTTAAATAACTTCAATCTTTTCTCCATCTATCATAATGTCATTTACTGGTCCAATGGTGAGGATTTTGGTCTCCTTTATATTGATGTGCAACCCACACTGAAAGCTGTCGTCTTTGATCTTCATCAGTATTTTAAGTCCTCATCACTTTCAGCAAACACAGTTGCATCTGCATATCGCTGGTTGTTAATGAATCTTCCTCCTATCCTGATGCCACGTTCTTCTTCATTTAATCTAACTTCTCAGATTATTTGCTCAGCATAAATATAGAATAAGTATGGGAAAAAAATACAGCCCTGGTGGACACTTTTTCTGATTTTAAACCATTCAGTGTCCCCTTGTTCTGTTCTAATGACTGCCTCTCGGTCTACATACAGGGTTCTCAAGAGCACAATGAAGTGTTCTGGAATGGTCATTCTCTGTAATGTTGTCCATGGTTTGTTGTGATCCAGTCAAAAGTCTTTGCATAGCCAATAAAAACATGAAAACATTTTTTCTGGTGTTCTCTGCTTTAAGCCAAGATCTGTGTGAGTTAAGCAATGATATGCCTCATTCCATGTCCTTGTCTGAATCTGGCTTGGATATCTGACAATTCCCTGTCAAAGTACTATTTCAGATATTTTTGAATTCTCTTTAGCAAAATTTTACTTGCATGTTATATTATGATTTTGTTCAATGATTTACACATTTTACTGGGTCACCTCACTTTGGAATGGGCACACATATAGATCTCTTTCAATCAGTAGGTAATTGTCTTCCAAATTTCTTGGCATAGATTAACAAGTGACTCCATTGTTGCATCTGTTTGATGACTTTTTTCAATTTATATTCCTTCAATTGCCGGAATCTTGTTCTTCGCCAATGCCTAAAATGTACTTTGGAATTCTTCCTTCAGTATCATTGATCATATTCTACCTCTGAAAATGATAAATCATCAACCATTTCTTTTTAATGCAGTGACACTGCATATTCCTTCCATCTTCTTTTGATGTTTTCTTCATCATTCAATATTTTGCATAAATAATTCTTTAATATTGCAATTCAAGACTTGAATCTTTCCTCAGTTCCTTCAGCTTGAGAAATGCTGAGTGTCTTCTTCCCTTTTGGTTTTCTAACTCCAGATCTTGCACATTTCATTATAATAATTTGACTTTGTCTTCTTGAACTGCCCTTTGAAATATTCTGTTCAGTTCTTTTG
>NW_006408630.1:3292675-3293857 GCF_000296735.1 Chrysochloris asiatica
CAAAGCAAATGGAAGAAGTGAGGAGGTAAAATGCTGAACAGAAAATTTCAAAAGGCATCTTAAGAAGATAAAGTCAAATATTATAAAGAAATGTTCAAAGACCTTGAGTTAGAAAACCAACAGGGAAAAACACACTTAATGTTTCTCAACCTGAGAGAACCTAAGAAAAAATTCAGACCTCACTGGTGATATTGAAGGATTCTGTGGGTAAAATATTTAATGATGCAGAAAGTATCAAAAGAAGATGTGTGATCAATCCTATCCCGACTGTGTATAGGGTTGATAGGGATGGGCAACTTAGACACTGGATAACTAAAATTGGGGAGTTATAAAGGCACAAAGTGATTGGATTGCAAGTTTAGTTTCAGAGTGTGCGGGAGAAGGTAAAATCCACACTGAATGGCTTTCATATTGTCTAGATGGCTCTGGTAAAAGGAGATAGGAATAAGATTCTTATGATTTAATAGTGAATGATTGTTAACATGACTAATTGTGATGGTCACAACTGTAAAGGCAGAAGTTTTGCAAAAAAACTGTGGGGGAGTAGTTAATCTTACCATCCAGGAACAGTGAACTCTAGGACCATCAAGAGAGGAGAGCATGAGCAGAATGTGGGACCCTATCCAGAGAAGCAGCAACACCAGAGATAGAGGCAGAGATGAGGACATGGAGAGAGGCAGGAGCTGAGGTCTCTAGACTCATGGAAAGAGAAAGGCTATCTGCTGGCAGCCAAGAGCCAGGCTTGCAGAATGTGTCCTTTGGTTGTTTAAATGATTATATATTCCTGAGTGTTTTTGTGTACATTCCCCTCACCTCAAAAAACAACAAAAACAACAACAGGGAAAACAGAGGGAATAGAAGTAAATATTGTTGAATGATGATGTACAGAGGAGATTGTAATCATTACAATGAAATGATGAGTGCAAAACTGATTTGCTCCCATGTAAACTATCACTCAATTCACAATAAAATTTTAAAAAATAAAAAAAGAAGAAGATGGGCGGTATACACAGAGTCACTGTACCATAAAGACATGGTCGATGTTCAACTATTTAGAGATAGGATATGATTAAGAGCCAATAATTCTGACGGAAGAAACTCCAGGTACATTGAAGACATTGGCAAAGAACAAGACACCTGGAATAGATGGAATACAAATTGAAATCTTTCAACAAACTGATG
>NW_006408630.1:3295502-3303254 GCF_000296735.1 Chrysochloris asiatica
ATATGTATGTGAAAGTTGTACAATGACTAAGGATGACAGTAGAAGAATTGATGCATTTGCATTATGGTGTTGGAAGGGAATATTGAATGAACCTTGGACTGCCAAAAGAGCAAATAGAGCTGTGTTGGAATAAGTAAAATCAGAGTGTTCCTTGGAAGCCAGGATGACCAGAATTTGTCTCTCATTCTTCGGACATGTTGTCATTAGGGACTAGTCAATGGAGAAGGATATCATGTTTGGTAAAGCAGAGGGTCAGTGAAAAAGAGGAAGACCGCCTAATGAAATGGTTTGGCACAGTGACAGCAGCAATGACCTCAGGTATAGTAAGGACCGGGCAGTGTTTCATTCTGTTGTGCATAGGTTCACTGAGTCGGTACCAACTCGATGGCACCTAAAACAACCACCTCAGCTGTGTTATCATACAGATTACATTATATTACATTAAAAAATTCTTTGATTGGGTTCTGCAATATAGTAAGCACTAAAAAAATTATTAAACTTTATTATGAATTTTTATTATCACTGCTATTGTTATAAAGCAGATATTTATAATAATTTTATCTTGAGCCTCGTGTGTACATTTAACTCCAAAACATAATTTCTTTCACCTATGGATTATTTAAAACATTTGATAGGCTCTCAAAATTCAAAAGTCATATTATTTCACAGTTTAGACACCAGTTCTCATCAGGGCATTCCATATATTTGTCATCACTGAACTCATAAACTGTTCAGTTAATGAATAACTGCCCCTGAATAGCAGCAACCCCATTTGAATAAGGTAAATAGTTATCAGTTCATTGCACTCCCAGCACTTCCTTTTATCTTAAACCTGTCTTATCTATCTCAAGTCTTTACATTACCTTTCAGACACCATGGACAGTACATTTTTGGTCCTTGCATACCTCCATAGTATTGTAGCAACTAATATAATAGTGACTTGATCCATGAAAATTATGATAAAATTGTGTATGGATGTTCAATTTGGGAAAAGGAGTTTTTCCTTTACAGAATGTTCATAATAGGATACTATTAAATAAGTCCCATGGATATATAGAACCATGATTTGATTCGTGTTAATAAGAGGTGTAAGGAGCTCTGGTAGCATAGTGGTTATGAATTGGACTGCAAACCGCAAGGTCAGCAGTTCGAAACTACCAGCTGCTCCGCGGGAGAAAGATGAGGCTTTCTGCTTCCGTAAAGATTTACAGCCTCGGAAACCCTGTTCAGGGTGGCTACAGGTCGGAACTGACTTGACGGCACTTAACAACAACAACAACAACATACCTCCCTAGTATTGCAGCAACTAATATAATAGTGACTTGATCCATGAAAATTATGATAAAATTGTGTATGGATGTTCAATTTGGGAAAAGGAGTTTTTCCTTTACAGAATGTTCATAATAGGATACTATTAAATAAGTTCCCTGGATATATAGAACTGTTATTTGATTCATGTTAATAAGAGGTATAAGGAGCTCTGGTAGCGTAGTGGTTATGAATCGGGCTGCTAACCTCAGGGTCAGAAGTTAGAAACTACCAGTTATTCTGTGGGAGAAAGATGAGGCTTTCTGCTCCAATAAAGATTTTCAGCCTTGGAAACCCTGGGTAGGGTCATTATGAGTTGGAACCGACTCCACGGTACTTAACAACAACAATAAGAGGTGTAGATAGTTGTTATGAATACAATTTCTATTAAGTGATGTGCACTGTAATACAGTTCAGAATACTGATTCAAGGGAAAGATATACATATTTATTTTACATCTTGGTGGCAAGTCTCTATCTGGACTTGACCCAGTCATCCAAATATTAATAGCACTGAGTTCAGTTTCTGGAGGGTCTTGTACCAAAAGCTTGATAGTTAAGACACATTAAGTATCTTCTGCCAGGTGTTTTTGAGATGACATAAATATATAGAATACGTATTTGTCTCCTGTTTACAGAAAAAGTAAACTTATTGGAATCTAGATTCTTAGCACAGGGTCAAGGCATAGTTTGGATGGATCAAGTGTGTGTGAATTAATTACCTCAGTCTCCTACCCTGTCAAGGTTCTGTATGGCATAGTATCACTAAGGTAAACAATCTTTAGTCTGCAAGGTCCTCAGGTGTTCCTGTATTATTTAATTTGGCCAATCCTGTAATTGTTGTTGTTGTTAGGTGCCATCAAGTCCATACCGACTCATGGCGATGCTATGTGCAACAGAATGAAACACTGTCCAGTCCTGGGCCAACCTGTAATACAGAACCTCAAATTTTCTTGACCCCCAAGAGTAATTTACTTCTCACATGACCAAGGATGGGGCTAGAAATGGATTATGTTCCATTAGTCTTTCACAACAAAGACCAAGCAGTGCAACCCAGAGCATAGACATCTACCTGGCAGATGAAGAAAGAAATTTGAGGAGCCCATAGAAGTTCTGTTTCCCTTTTTGTTCACATCTCACTATCTTGAACTAAATGACATGGTCAACTTCACTCCAAGTGTCACTAGAAAGAAATGGGGATGACTAGGGTCATCAATGCAATCTCAGCCACAACTATTTACTGAGAGTTTCCATGGTGCCAGGCAGTATTCTGTACCTTGTACTATATATTATTTGAAAGCTTTATTTATCATCGAAGGTTTTCAGCCAGGTGCAGAACAATACAGCACTGAAAATAGATGACAGTGAAAAAATAACCTTAATGTGCATCAATGATGGAGTCAAGTTTGTATGGGGAGAATCTGATTGTGCCTCTTCTTTTTCTTAAATCAGGATGACAACTAATAGTGCTTTTTGAAATCAATCTATCTTTGGTTGAGTCTGGTGGGCCAAGGTTTTGAATCCTTTGTTGTTGTTGTTAAGTGCCGTTGAGTCGGTTCTGATCCATAGCGACCCTGTACAGGGTTTCCGAGAGTGTAAATCTTTATGGGAGTAGAAAGCCTCATCTTTCTCCTGCGGAGCGGCTGGTAGTTTCGAACCTCTGACCTTAAGGTTCGCAGCCTGATTCGTAACCGCTACGCTACCAGAGCTCCTTTAGCTCCAGAGAAATACAAAATATACTGAATTGGGAGCAAGAAATGTTCTTCTTATAAACCTGTGTAGCTTCCAGAGGGGCAAGCCATGGCACATCTAAATAATTCCCCCAAAGAAAGTGATTTCTTATCAAGTGGCAAAGGTTAACATTTCCTGTAGAGAGATTATTTACTGTGGGTAGGATCTGTCATCTCCTTTGTTGAGAGTATGGAGAGAAACAATCCTAAAAGGCTTTATATTTTACCTAAATTATATACTTTGGATAATCAATTCTTAAAAATTGGTTGCCTCCAGCCCGGTCAATTACACATTGGGAGCAGCTTCTATCCAGGAACAGTTTTGAGCTAAAAGTTGAGGCTCAGGCAAGCAGTTGCTGACAGAAGCTCATTATAGTTAGCAACTAGAAAGAGTCCCTACAGAACTTTTTCATAGCTGATGCAATCTAAGAAGCTTATGGTTTTTCACAAGGAGCTCCCTGAACATTGGATAACCTTCATTTTTTTTCATCCTTGTGATCCAGTAAGAGACCAAGAGTACTGTGTTGTTGTTGTTAGGTGTCATCAAGTCGGATAGCGACCGTATGCACAGCAGAACAAAACACTGCCTGATCCTGGACCAACCTCACTATTGTTGCCACACTTGAGTCCATCGATGCTGCCACTTGGCCAATCCATTTCATTGGGGTCTTCCTCTTTTTCTCTGACCCTCCACCCTACCAAACATGATATCCTTCTCAAGCAACTGGTCCCTCCTGACAATATGTCCAAAGTATGAGAGACGAAGTTTGGCCATCTTGGCCTCCAAGGAGCACTCTGGCTGCACTTCTTCCAAAACAGATCTATTGGTTCTTTTGGCAGCCAGTGGCACTTTCAATATTCTCCTCCAACACCATAACTCAAAAGCACCAATATTTCTACAGTCTTCCTTATTCACTGTCCAGCTTTCACATGCATATGAGGTTATTGAAAATACCATGGGTTGGGTCAGGCACACCTTAGTCCTGTGAGCCAGGCTTTATCTGGTAACCAGATAGTGATCCTCAAAATGTGGACCCCCTGATTTAGAATCAATGTGTGTGGGTGAGGAAGGGGAGTGGTGGTTAATTTTTCAGATTCCTGGAAATGATCAGGAATCTGTATTAGAATAGCTGAGTTGTGCTCTGCAGGAATCTGAATTTTAAACCACACCCCTGATAAATTTGTATCTGAGGTCTCTATCCCAGGAACCTAGTAGAAAGCCCCTAAAAAAAAGGCTGAGGTTACCTACTACTATTTAACCACAGAAGGTAAACTCAGCTAGCATTTCTATAATCTTGTGATTGGTAAGCAAGCCTCGAAAACCCAAAGTTCCCTTACTTCCTTGGCCATACCATATATAGGAGAGCAGGAGGACATCAAGTATCATACGCTTCTTTCCATTGTGCTTATTCTTAACTATTCCAGATTCAGTAAGTTGAGACTGTGGCATCCACAGTCCAGTGTACCGAAACTAGAGTAGAAGAGATAGATAAACCTTAAGCTGTCAGGTTATACACATCAGCTTACCTCTGGGTCCAAGGGTTAAGTACACCTACTAATAATATCAGCAAGGAGCTTTAAATAAGTCAAAGACCATAGAGTTTGTGTCTAGAAAAATCTATTATGTTTTTACCGCTTTTATGTTTAACTACTTGATTTTTATTCAGAGTGTCATTACTGAAGTGTGAAGCATCTTATTATCTGAATATTTTTCTCTACCCACAAGATGAATAGTTCTTTACCCCCAGATGCCAGCTTTCCTTCTCTTTCCCCAGACTTCCAATGTATGTCATTGCTTCTGTTTTCTCCAACCTCATTTTCAAATCACAGAATGAACTATCTCCCTCTACACATTCCTGATGTTGGAATACAATGAAAAAATGGAAAAAATGATTAATTAGTGTTCAAAAATAGACCAAGGATATAGATGGTGGTAGAAGAGTAGTTTCTAGTTGTGAGGAGTCAGACAATAGAAAGCAATTTAAGTCCTACTATACATCTACCAGACTCTTGGTATAATACTGTAGAATCAGCACTGGACTGCCATTCAAACTCAGTGGCTGCTCCTCGGAAACCTTATGCAGGATCACTATCAGTCAGAACTGACTTGACGGCGCTTAACAACACTACATTTACCAGGATGAAGAAAAAGGGTAGTTGCTTTTTTGTTTCTATTCTTTTGTCTTTAGTTCTCAAAATAATAATAATAATAATAATAAATACATAATACTTCCACTCTACAATCATCAAGTCAATTCCAGCTCATAATGACCTACAGCCTGACACAACACAAGATATATGTATCAATGGAACTGAATTGACAAACCAGAAGTAAATCCATCCACATATAGTCAGCCGATCTTTGACAAAGAGCTAAAACACATTAAATGGGGAAAAGATAGTCTCTTCAACAAATGATGCTGGAAAAATTGGAAATCCATTTGCAGAAAAATGAAACAAGACCCATATCTCACATCATATCCAAAAATAAACTCAACATAAATTAAATACCTAAATATAAAAACCTAGAACTATGAGGGTGAGTCAATACTTATCTGTACTCAGACTGTAAAATTTATTTTAATAAAGATGCATCATTTTTTGACATAATCTCTTTGTTTTTTAATACACTTTGTCTATCAGTCCACACGCTTTCACATTCCCTTATTAAAAATGTTTTAGGCTGAGCTGCCAGCCATGAGTGCACTGATGCCTTCACTTCTTCATCAGAGGTGAATCTTCATCCTCAAAGGGCTGCTTTCAGGGGACCAAACAGCTAAAAGTTTGATGGAGCAAGATCAGGACTATAAGGAGGATATTTAACACCACAAAAGGAGGTTTTTGCAGAGTGTCAACAGTATGGACAGAGGTGTGTGGATGTGCATTGTCACACAAGATCACAATGCCCTTGGATAGCAGTCCTCTCCATTTAAGGAGCTCTGGTAGTGTTGTTATTGTTGTTAGTGTAGTGGTTATGAATTGGGCTGCGAACCTTAAGGTCAGCAGTTCAAAACTACATTCCACAGAAGAAAGAAGAGTCTTTCTGCTCCCGTAAAGATTTATTGCCTCGGAAACTCTGTACAGGGTCACTGTGAGTTGGAACTGACTCCACGGCACATAGCCACAAACTTTAATCTGAAGTTTAGGCTTTAGCTCTTCACTGAACATATCACTGTAATAAGCACTGTTGATTGCTGAATTTTTTTCTGATAATGTTCCAATACAGGCCCTTGACAATCCAAGAAAGCTGTAAGCATCCAACTTTTCAACTTTTTCTTGGTTAGACATATAGGATGTTTACATTCCATACTTTTCTGTTCACTCTCACACTAGAAGTGATGAATCCATGTCTCATCACTAGTAATGATTTAAAAAAATAAAAAATAAAAATCCCAGCTTTTGCCTTCCTTTGAGTATTGATCCAAATTTTGTTTGCAGATGCTCACACACTTCTGTTATGACCTTCCATGAGTTGTTTCAGTACCCATCTCGCACAAACTTTTTGAAACCCAAGTCTGTCTTGGATTATTTCATAGCCAGAGCCATGACTGATTTGCAGATGATTTGCCACATAATCCACTGTCCTTCATCTATTTGACAGAATCATTTCTTGTGCATGCTCATGGCTGTGTAGCAAATTTTGAGATTACGGAGTGAGAGGCCTTTAACTTTGCTCTTCTTAAGCAGCACTTTGCTTATCAGAGATCTCTTTTCAGTCCATACAAAGTTACTTACCATTTTTTCCCCATCTATTTGCAGAATGAGGGATCTGGATTGAGATTGTAGCATATCTATAGATTGCTTTGGATAGTGTTGACAATTTCTATCCATGAGCATGGTATATTTTTGCTTTTTTTAAAGTGTGTTTTGATTCATTGTAGTACTGCCTTGTAGTTTTCTTTGTGTACGTGTTTTGTTCCGCTGGTTAAGTTTATTCCACAATATTTCGTAGTTTGGTTGCTTTTTCCTCTATAGGATATTGGGCTTGACCTCAAGGTTGGTTTGAACCACATCATCATGAGATCAAACTACCAGCTACTTCTTGGAAACCCTATACTGGGTCACCATGAGTCAGAGCCATTAGAGCTGTCTTTCTTAGTGTATAGTAATCTACAGTATTTTTTATATTGAATTTATACCCTGACACTTTGGTGATTCTTTCAATGAGTTCCAGTAATTGTTTTTCTTGTTTTTTTTTCCAGACCCACCTGGACATGAGGAAAACTATTCAGTTGGGATTCTGTCTTACTCCCCAAGTTCTAACACTAAAGCACCCCCATGAAAGCTTGTAAGCTAGCCACTTTGTGTTCTTAGAGCCTCCCAATTCTGGTAGCCAAAGTCTTAAGTTACCCATCTCTTTCAGCCCAATGTACTGAGAAGACATGTTTTATCCTTGATATAGAATCCGTCCCTATTCAATTGGAATTTGGGGCAGTCTCATCCATAATCAAGGATCCAGTTGATCAGATTGTAGCAATTTATGCTTGCTCCCGGTATCATACTTTTTTAATCTTCATCTGGTTGAATTCTGCTCTGCACACCATCCACACCAGGTCCAATGGGTACTGTCTACAAGTCTGGGAATTCTTGCATGCCTCCCCTCTCTCCAGATCTGCTGGCTGCTTTATTCTTAACTTTAGCACTAAGTGGCAAAGTCAGCTCAGGAGTTCACACAACACCCTGAACTTCAAACCTCCCAGCCCATCCTCTTCTCT
>NW_006408630.1:3308459-3318337 GCF_000296735.1 Chrysochloris asiatica
TTTGGTTCTTTCTTCCCTTTGGATTACTGCTATAAATTGGCCTCAAAGCCCTGCTTTTGCTGTGTTCCAACGGTTTTGTTATGTTGTATTTTTGTTCTTCTTTGTATTAAGGAATTTTTAAATTTCATTCTTTATTTTGTTCTATCACCCAGTAGCTTTAAAGCAGGATGTTATTCAGTTGCCATGTATTTGGTTTTATTTGTTTGACCTTCCTATTGTTGATTTCTAATTTTACAGCATAGTGATCTGAAACAATACTTTGTTGTATTTTGATGTTTTAAAATTTATTGAGACTTTCTTTGTAGCCTAACATGTGGTCTATTCTGAAGAATGTTCCATATGCACTGGAAAATAATGTGTAGATTTCTGTTGTTGGGCTGAGTGTTCTGAATAAATCTACCAAGTCCAGTTGGTTGATTGCGTTGTTTAGTTCTTCTGTGTCTCTGCTGAGTTTCTTTCTAGTTATTCTGTCCTTTATCAAAAGTGGTATATTAAATTCTAGTATTATTGAAGAGATGTCTTTCTTCAATTCTATTAAAGTTTGATTAATACATTTTGAGGCTTTTGCTTTGACAGCATAGATATCTATTATCTATTTTCAACTGACCCTTGTATCATGAGATGATGTCCTTCTTTGTTGCTTATGCTGGATTTTGCCTTAAAGTCTATTTTTTCAAAAATTAATAATGCCACTTCTCGTTGTTTTTGATTGCCATTAGTTTGCTATATATACTTCCATCCTTTGATTTTTAAGCTATTTTTGTCTTTATACATAAAGTGTCTCTATTGTAACTGGAATATTGAATGATCCTGTTTCCTGATTCAATCTGCTACTCTGTCTCTTGACTGGTACATTTAATCCATTTGCATTTAGTGCAATGATCAGTAGGTATGAATCGGTTACAGTCATTTTGCTGTTTTTTGTTGTTGTTGTTGTTTTGTTTTGTTTTGTGGTGCTGTTGTCATCTTTGTTCCACATAATTTTTTGTGCTGAGTTAATTTTGTTTGCTTGTTTTCTTGTCAATGTCTTTACTGCTATTGTTTTAATGTTTACAAAAAATGTCATCCTTTTTCTTGACTTGATGCAAAGGTATATTAATTTTCTTTGAAATTAACCTCCAATTTATTCAGTTATTCCCCCAAGTTTAAAACAGACTTTTTAATCTTGAAATTTACTTGTCTTCCTTTTCTTTTGGAATCCTGTAACTTTCCTTCTTCTTGCTTTGCATTTGTCTTGATTATAAATTGATATGTTTGAATCCTTATTTTCAGTCCTATAAGGTTTTTTCTTTTTTTTTTTTTTTTTACTCTGAATACTTCTTTATCTGGATCAAATTCTGGGTGGTGTTCTGGGTATGTTAATCTCTGGTTATTGCTTCCTGTTTTTGATTCTCACCCAAATGACTTCCTTTAGTATTTTTTATAATGTTAATCTGTTTGTTTTTTTTTTTAACAAATTCTTTTAATTTCTGTTTATCCTTAAATGTTCTAATTTTGTCATCCTATAGTAGTGTAATTGACTCAATGGCACTCAACAACAACAACAATAATGTATAGTAATGTGTAGTAATAAGCTCTGCTAGCATAGTGGTTATGAATCAGGCTGCGAACCTTAAGGTCAGCAGTTCAAAACTACCAGCTGTTCCATGGGAGAAAGATGAAGCTTTCTGCTCTCACAAAGATTTACAGCCTCGAAAACCCTGTACAGGGTCGCTATGAATCAGAATGGACTCCACGGCACATAACCACCACCACCACCATGATAGTGTAGTGGATTATGAGCTGGGCTGTTAACCAAAAGGCCAGCAGTTCAAATCTACCAGCTGTTCCATGGAAGAAAGGTGTAAATATTTACAGCCTCAGAACCCCATACAGGGTAACTATGAGTTGGAACTGATTTGGTGGCATACAGCCACCACCACCATTACTTGAGGGACAAATTTTCTGGGTATATGATTCTTGCTTGGCAAGTTTTTTCTTTCATAGTTTTGTATAAGTATCCTCATTGCATTCTTGCTTGCATGGTTTCTGATGACAAATCAGAGTATAATCTTATTGGTTCTCTTATGTAGGTAACTTTTTTATTTTCCTAATCCTTTATGTGTGTTTGTTTTTGGAAAGTTTGATTATGATATGTCTTGGTGATTTTCTTTTGGGGTATGTTCAGTTTCTTGAACGGTTATCTTCTTACCTTTCATGATGCTTGGGAAATTTTCTTCCAACAGCTCTTCAACCATATTTTCTGTGCTTTTCCTGTTCTGGAATTCCAATTACCCATATGTTATTCTTCTTCATATTGTCCCACATAAATATTAGGGTTTCTTCAGATTTTTTCATTGTATTTTCTGAACTATCTTCTACTTTACTAGGATTGAGAGGATTATCTTCAAGCTCACTAGTTTGGGTTTCTATTGATTCAAATCTAATTCTTTGCCTTTTCAATGTATTTCCCATTTCTGAAATCTGAATATTGATTTTATGGATTTCTATTTGCAGGTTTTGTATTGTCTCCAGTCCTTTACCTATTTGATTGTTCTTGTAGTACTTCCCAGCATTCTTCCTTATTTTCCTCTACCTTTCTGTCAATCCTGTAGATGTACCTAAATATCATTTTCCTGAATTCTTTTTCAGGTAGTCCCAATGCCCTTTCTCTTCAAAAATGTTTTCTAGCTCTGCTTCTTGGTCACTGCTTTGAGCCAGTCTGTTTTGTGATACGGCGACCATGCAGCTTGGCTACATAGTGGCCATCTTGCTGCTTCTCCCAATTAATGATATTTTTTCATTGAAGTATTTCAAACATGATAAAATTTAAATAGTAAATCATATGATAAAGGCAGAAAATCAGATATGCATTAAGTTTCAGTGTACAATGACCTTCTAAGTTATTTGATCTTTACCAACAACATGGTGGCTTTATAAAATAAACACTGAACTGTGAACCACAGGGTTAAGGGTTCAAGCCCACCAGTATTTCCAAGGGTGAAGGATGAGATTTTCTGTTCCTGCAAAGATTTATAACCTCAGAAACCCTATACAGTGTTGCTATGAATTGGAGCTTTCTTGACAGCCTTTAACAACTATAACCTTATGAGAAGTATAAAAGTTTATACCTATATTGCCTTTATTTTACAAACAGCAATAGTTAAATTAGAGAAAATTATATGTAATCCCCCCAAAGGTACATATCTAACAATATGAAGAATCTCTATATTCCACTTAGTTTCCACTATACAATGCATTATAAACAAGCAAATGGACAAACAAACATTGCGGGCATCATGAGTGAAAAGTTCTGATTCATTCCATCAATACTCAAGGCCATAGATCCTCACATCCCCAACCAACATATCAATATCTATTTCATTGGAACTAAAGGTGATAATGATGTGAGAGTACTTCATAACCTACAAGGGGTAATTAGAAGTAAAACATTTCTAAAATAAAAAGGCTTAGAACCAATCCATTAGAACAAATGCATCATAATCTTATATTTTCAGTAGTGTATTGATGTTTCTTAAATGAAGCATCACTAATAATTTATTGTTGTTATATGTCCTGGAGTTGATGCCGGCTCATAGCCATCTTATGTACAATAGAAAAAACACTGCCCCCAGTTCTGCGCCATCCTCACAATCATTGTTAAGCTTGAGTCCATTGCTGCTACCACTGTGACAATCCATCTCATTGGGGGTGTCCCTCTTTTTTGTTGACTTTCCATTTTACCAAGCATGGCATCTTCCTCCAACAACTTGTCCCTCCTGACAATATTTCCAAAATATGAAAAACGAAGTCTCACCATCCTACCTTCCCAGGAGCATTCTGGTTTTACTTCTTCCAAGACAGATTTGTTTATTCTTCTGGAAGGTCAAGATATTTTAAATATTTTTCTCCAATACCATAACTCATATGCATCAATTCTTCTACAGTCTTCCTTATTCACTGTCCAACATTCATATGCAGATGAGGTTAGTGTCTGTTTTTTCCATGAGTGTTGACGGTGGATCCAAGCAAAATGAAGTCTTTGCCAACATCAATCTTTTCTCCATTTATTATGATATTATTTATTGGTCCAGTAGAAAGGATTTTTGTTTTCTTTATATTGAGGTGAAATCCAAGCGGAAGGCTGTGATCTTTGATCTTCATGAGTAAGTATTTGAAGCCCTCTTCATTTTCAGAAAGCAAGGTTGTATCATCTGCGTATCGCAGGTTAATAATGAGTCTTCCTCCAGTTCTGTTGCCGTGCTCTTGTTCATATAATCCAGCTTCTCAAATCATTTGTTCAGTATGCAGAATGAATTAGTATGGTGAAAGCATACAACTCTGGCACATACCTTTCCTGAATTTAAACCATTTAGTGACCCCTTGTTCTGTTTGAAGGACTGTCTCTTGGTCTATGTACAGATTTCTCATGCACACAATTAAGTGTACTAGAATACTTATAATCTGCAATATGGTCCATGGCTTGTCATGATCTACACAATTGAAAGCCTTTGCATAGTCAATAAAGCACAAGTAAATATCTTTTTGGTTCTGCTTTCAGCAATATCCATTCAATATCAACAATTATATCCCTCATGCCATGTCCTCATCTGAATCCAGCTTGAACCTCTGACAGTTTCCTGTCAATGTTGCAGTTGTCTTTGAATTACCTTGAGTAAAATTTCATTTGCATGAGATGTTAATGATATTGTCTGATGATTTATGCATTCCATTGGTTTACCTCTCTTTGAAATGAGCACAAATGTGGATCTCTTCCAATCAGTTGGCCAGGTAGCTGTCTTCCAAATTTCTTGGCATAGTTGAGTGAGCCTCCAGTGCCGCCTCAGTTTGTTGAAAGATTTCAATTTGTATTCCATCAATTCCTGGAGCCTGGTTCTTTTCAGATACCTTCAATGCACCTTGGACATCTTCCTTCAGTACCACTGGCTCTTTATCATATGCTACCTCTTGAAACAGATGAACACCGATTATTTCTTTCTGTTAATGATTTAGAATCTGACTAAAGGAGGTTACCTCTTTTTGTTTATATATGTCACCTTGATGCTGTATGTCATGTAGGGAACCATCATATCCAGACACTGGAAATCATATGTAGAGAGTCTTCAGAATATATTCTAAATAGCATTTTATTAAATTTTCAGGAATGTTTTACCAACAGATTAGTGGATACACTTGCAATTGTTTTGCTTCAAATATCAATGAAAATTTGCAGGATTTTATCACATCAGCATCATTTTATTTCAACTTTTCATGATGCTAATAAAAAACCCATTGAACCAAAACAAAAAATACCGTCTCATGTAATGGATTCATGAACAGTTCACCTCCTTTTCATTACTTTTGCTCATTTCATAATAGTTGTTGGTGGTTATGTGCCGTGGAGTTGGATCTGACTCATAGTGACCCTACATAAGGTTTCCAAGGCTGTAAATTGTATGGGAGCAGAAAACCTCATTGTTCTCCCACAGAAAGGTTGGTAGTTTCTAACTGCTGTCCTTGAGCTTAGCAGCCTGATTTATAAAATCCTAATAAAATAACTAGCGTAGTGATTATGAGTTGGACTCCCAACCTCAAGGTCAGCAGTTCGAAACTACCTGCGGTTCCTCTGTAGAAAGATGAGGAGTTCTGCTCCCATAAAGATTTACAGCCTTGGAAACCCTGTGCAGGGTCACTATGAATCAAAACCGTCTCCACGGTACTCAACAACAACAAGTACAATAACAGATTCCATGAATCAGTAACACAGTTGTGTAACACTTTAAAGTTTATAGGAAACTTTTCAATCCTTTAGGCTCATTTAACATTTATAATGTACCCCGGAAACCCTATACAGGGTCATTATGAGTAGGAACCAACTTGATGACACTTAACAACAGCAGTGAGAAGAGTGGGCCAGGAAATGTTATCAACCTTAAAAAATGAGAAATTTGAGGCTCAGATTGGTTAACTTTCCAGGCAAGCAACTGACAAGACTGATTCAGAACTTCTAATTCCCATGTTTCAGCTCTTTCCACTATGCATTAGCTGCCAGTAGTGAACACAAGTGACTATGGAAATAATAATAGCAACTCAAAAATAATACTAACAATTTCTGCTTACTTAAGGTATACCATTCACTACTTTCAGTACCACACTTGCATTAAGCCGTTTGCTATTCACAACAAGCTTGTGAGGCTGGTAATATTCTAGTATATTGATCTGTTATTTCACCAGTTTACAAGTGAAGAAACTGTAGTCCAAAGAAATTACGAAACTTGTCCAATATTACTAGTAACTGGTAAGAACCATCATTGACACTCAGGCTGGTTGTGTGCATTTAACCACTAGGATACATTGCCCTACAACTAACTTTGCTATTTCCTTTTTCAGTTATGAATATAAAAGAAGTAACCAAATAATTGAATTCGTTACTCACAGACTCTTATATTTCCTTTCGTATCAGTAATATTAAAAGTGTAATTGAACAGAGACTCAAAAGAGGATTTTTTAATGCAATGACAAGAGGCTTTTATGAGTTATGGTCTGCCTGTGAAAGAGATATGTAGCTCAAATAGTAGATTCTGAGTACCACTGTGTGAAAGTATAGTAAATTATATTTAGCTTTAATTTGATGGTGATTATTAAAATCATCCATGACTTCTGAGGACAAAAATGCAATCATGAATATGACTTCTTGACTAAAATTTTAGTGTATTATTGTTCCCAATAAAATGAGGTACAAAAATTGCTTTCTTGATATATAGCAATTTAGACAAACTGACCTGTAAAGTACCTTTTAGTGCTCCAAGTCATTAAATTTATAATATAATCATGGTAGTTTTTTTTTTTTTCATATAACATAACCAGATTATCAATCCTGGATATATTTGGACATGTTATCAGAAGGACCAGTCCCTGCCAAAGGATAACATGCTTGGTCAACTAGAGAGTCCATGAGAACACAGGAAGACCCTTTAGAAGATGGATTGAGACAGTGACTGCAACATGGGGTTCAAGCGCAACCATTGTGAGATGGGCACAGGATCAGGCAGTGTTTCAACCTATTGTACATAAGATTGTTATGACTCAGAACCTACTTGATCAACAACAAACTTGTAGTTAATGTACAAAATTTTAAAATCATATCATCTCTTTTAGAATCTCAATTTTCTAATTTTTTCTTCAATTGATTTAGAATTATATTGGAAAAAACGTGTTGTTTTGAATCTGTTTTTCTTTTCTTTAATAAGCACCCTAACTACTGGCTTTAAGTATTGAGTGGCTGCATTAGAACCAGAAACTTAACAATAAACAGGCTCTGAGCCATGCCAATTAAAGAAACATATGAATATAAAGCAAATAATTGTGTAAGGAATCGTTAAAACTGAAGAATAGACTCATCCACTAAAGGTTCCAAAAATAGAAGTCAGATTTCATGATAGAACAATTTGCAAAAACACTCAGAGAAACTTATGCCTAGGTCTGAAAACACTCCATAAAATGTGCCTTCTGACATTCCCAACCTAAGGTTTGTTACTTTCACATCACTGGAAGAACCTTGAAAACAAGAGTTAACTGTAGTCTTAATATGTAACTTATTCAACTAATAAGTTTTCTCAGATGAAGATCTAAGTCAGTTGACACATCTGAAAACCACATATTACATTTTTATTTATTTACTTCTTCATGCATTAAAACTGACCTTCAAATAGTGTTCATGTTAGGGCCACTCTGCAGGGGACAGATGTGGTAGTCTGCTTCTGTAAAAATAACAGCCTTGGAAACCCTATGAGGAAGGTGTCATATGTCTTCTTATAGGGTTGCTATGAGTTGGAATCAACTGGCTGGCAATGGATTGTGTTCTTTCTTTTTTTTTCCCTTATGCTCCCCCATTACCTACTCAGCTTGGGATATACACACACCAACAAACTTGACTTATGGTGACTCCATCCATATGTGTCAGTATGGAATTGTACTCCATAGAATTTTCAAAGTTCTGATCTGGTGGAATCGGATAATCTGGCCTTTCTTCTAAGGTCTCTCTGGGTGGGCTTGAAACCCCAATCTTTAGTTAGCAGTCAAGCACTTAGCCATTTGTACCACCAGTGTTGCCTTGGGATACACGTATAAAAGGGTAATACATTATTTTAAGCATACGTAATCTACATGATATTAATTCTATATATTTTGGGTCGGCATTAGCAACAGTGGAGTTCTGGTGTAGTGCTGTAATATAAGCACTGGACTGACAACCACAAAGTTAATTGTCCAAACTCACCAGACGCTCTTTGGAAACCCTATACAGTGTTGCTGTGAATCAGAACCTATTTGATGGCACTTAACAACTGCAACAATTGGCAAAAGTGCAAAGGACAGTTGCCAAAGCATGGTGACCTTCATTTGGACTTTTCCATGGCTGTTGGGCACCACTGTTTTCCTGAATGCCGGATTCTTTGTAGTTTCTTGGTAGAATCAAACAATAGTCACCAAAGATTTAGTGAACATAATTTCTTTTAGGATACATATAGAATAAGAGACATTCAACAAGCAAGAGGTTGTTGTTGTTGTTAAGTGCCGTTGCGTCAATTTCCACCCATAGCGACATAGGGTTTCTGAGGAGCAGCTGGTGAGCTTGAACTGCTGACCTTGCAGTTCAAATGGCTTTGCAGTCTGGCTCATTAACCCACAGAGACACACCACCATAATTACAAATGTAAATTTCTCTTGAACAAAAGGGCAAGAAGAACAAAAATTATGGATAAAAGGATCGGTGAGGGCCAAACTCTGAATTTCAGAGAGAGAAAATTTGCAGGAATAGTATTCCTTCATTTCCTCTCAAATATTTTTCCAGGTGCGTGGTCTTCATGTTTCATCACCAGAGCAGTTTTCTATCCTTATTAACTGCCTGAGGAGTCCTGGTATTGCAGTGGTTAAATGCTCAACTGGTAACTAAAAGGTTTGCCGTTGGAACTCACCAACTACTCCATGGGAGAAAGAAGTAGCAGTCAGCTCTTGTAAGGATTTGTTATTGTTGCTAAGTTCTGTCGAGTCAGTTCCAACCCATAGCGACCCTGTATAGGGTTTCAGAGAAGCGGCTGGTGAGCTTGAGCCACCGACTTTGTGGTTCAAACTGATTTTGCAGTTTAGCACATTAACTAACCCACAGTGCCACACCAGGACTCCTTACCTTGGAAACTCTAAGGTACAGTTCTACTTTGTCCTAAAGGGTAGCAATGAGTCATAATTGACTCAATCACAGGGGGTTTTGTTTTCTTATTTCTTATTCATCCATATTAAGCCTGAGAAGATACAATTCATATTCTAAA
This sequence comes from Chrysochloris asiatica, assembly GCF_000296735.1. Lineage (NCBI taxonomy): Eukaryota > Metazoa > Chordata > Mammalia > Afrosoricida > Chrysochloridae > Chrysochloris > Chrysochloris asiatica. Next base: position 3,317,765 of record NW_006408630.1, read on the forward strand.
CTGAGACAACATCGGTATAAAAACAAAAACAAACCAAAGTCATTGCCACTGAGTTGATTTTGACTCATACCAACCCTATAGGGCAGAGTAGAACTGCTTCACAGGGTTTCTGACATGGTCATTGTTTTATTGTGAATTATGTGATCATTTACATTGGAGAACATGAGCTTTACATTCATTCTATTGTATATCATTTCAGTGTCATGGTTACGATCCCTTCCATGCATCATCAACCAACAGAAGGGTATACCCTGCAAGCCTTCCCCAGTCTTCAGCACACAGCCCCTCTCCATCTCTGGGTCTAGAGTCCCCAGCTGTTCCATCTCTCTACATCATCGTCTCCGCCTCCATCTCTGGCTTCACTGCTTATCTGGGTAGGGCCCCACATTCTGCTCTTCTCCCTTGATGATCCCATGGACCTCTATTCCTGGACTGCAAAATCAACCACTCCCTTCCTTTTGCTACAAATGTCTACCTCTACATTTCCAACACTCACAGTCAGTCCTGATAGCAATTATTCACTATTGTGCCACATGAGTGCCATCTCCAACTCTTTTCATCAGCCCTACCCAG
>NW_006408630.1:3318807-3324616 GCF_000296735.1 Chrysochloris asiatica
GGGTTCATAGAAGCCTATTGAATGTGGTAGGGTGTAGCTTGCTGCTTCATTATTGTTTTTCCATTACTTCCCCTTATCAGTGACCAACATGGTCACCAGCCAGAGAGCATGTCTGTTCATGTATTCCCATTGAGTCTTAGTCTTAGAAGGCGTTTGCTCTGAAGGGACCTGACCACTTGCCTTGACGTTTCCTGGGTGGGCAACTTGCTGGTTCTTGTAGTAGTCAGTCAGACTGCCGTTACTATTTTGTATTTTTCCTGTTGGTCTTTCTTTCAAGAAGTATTTTCTGTTCTAGCTGCTCCAGGCTGATCTTCTTGTCCTTCCAAGTGGAAACTTCCCACCTCAGAAAGTTCTTGATGTGGTTCAGGATTCTACCTATAGTCTTATGTATTGCAGAGGCTTCACAGGAAGCCTCCTTCACTGGGCACGTTGTAGCCCCATTTTAAGTATTCCAATCAGTTTAGGCAGAAGATGGACTTACAGAAGATGGTGATATTTCTGGCTATTTCTTTCTCTCCCCCTTAAGTATCTATTTTATAATGGTATGCATGGGAAAATAAGATTCAAAAGACAGCCAATAACCTTAACATTGTTTTCCCCCTTTTGCCCATTCCAACCATGCCTCAATCCCTGTATCCTAGAGCCCTGCTGTTCCAAGGTTGTGCATACATCATTATTAACCTCTGTCTCACTTAGCCCATGCAAACCTGCCTAATTGTTCTCTCATCTGCCTTGTTCTTGACATGGTAAAATTTTTTTATGGGAGCAAACCACCTCAGCTATTTCCTGCAAAGCTTTTGATCTTCTGGTTAGCAGCCTAGTGCTTAGTTGACTGCACCAACAGTAAACATGAGTTTACTGTTGTTCAAAGGATAACTAGTAGAGCTCTGATATAAAGCCTTTTTAGCAATGTAAGAAATTATTATGTTTATGTAGAAGAGTATAAAAAATTATTGTAGGCTGTAAAATAAAAAAATAAAATCTTAGTCCTTCCAGCTACTAGCTCTATTTGCAGGCCCACACAAAGAGTTTCCTCTACATCCTGCAAAGGTATGCTTCCAACAAAGCTTCCTTGTGTGTATTCATGTGTCTTCTTGATCAAATAGCTCTTTATCCAACCATTAAATAATTTTGTCTGATTTCATTCATGTTTCACTCATTTCTTTCTGTATCATTATGCATTTTTTTCTCCTTTATGTTTTGTAATAGGTGTACAGTTGTCCAAGTTGGTCCTGACTCATAACAATCCTACATACGGTATTTGAGGAGCAGCTGGTGGATTTGAATGTCCGACTTTGCAGTTAGCTGTCCAATGCTTATCCCATAGTATCATACCAGGACCCAGGTTATATAGGTGGTAATTGTGGACTGTTGAGTCAGTTCTGACTCATAATGACCCTTCACAAGGTTTCTGGTGTTTAAATCTTTACAAGAACAGATACTCTCTCCTTTCTCTTATGGAGCAGCTGGTAGGTTCGAATTGCTGACCTTGTGGTTACCAGCCCAATCACTATTCTACCAGGTCTTACGGCTGTTAGGGTGTTACTTCAAGAGCTAATTAGCTAATATTGGTTAATGTTAACAGATGGTTAAATATTTGATAGTTTTATACAGAAAGGTATTCTGCATGAAAGACTAACCATACTACATTAATGGAAACTTGTATTTTAATACATTGTGTGTTGTCAATTTGCCTGATTTCTATAATTCAGGATAAATTTCTATAATTAATGGCTAACCATTCCATTACAATCTTACCATCTTTTTATTTTCTCTAGCTGTGAAACATTGTTCTTATATATATTTGATTAACATCCTGACCTTTCAGACACAGGAGACTGTGAGGAACTAGAAGCCACTCTTGCCTTATTTTGTCCCCTTTTGTCATTACACGTGATCATTCCATCCAGCACCCATGCACTGCATGCACAAAGTTTAATTAACAGTCAGATCTTGTTCTCCTCATATTTTTCCAGGGATGGCTCAGAGCAGTAAACTACATGCCTGTAGAATATATCCAAACCAAACCATTGCGATTATTCCTACTCATAGGGACTCCATAGAACTGAGTAGAACTGTCCCACAGAATTTGTAAGGCTGCAGTATTTACAGGAACAGCCTGCTGCATCTTTCTGAAGAGCCGTTGATGGGTTCCAGCCACTGATATTCTGCTCATCACCTAACCACTGTACCACCAGGATTCTCAGGATACTATATACCAAGGAAGTAATGATCAGTAGTCCATTCACTTTTGTGTTAGCTGTTTTCTAGTACATCAGCTACTTCAGAAACAGAGACAGTACCTGAAAGTTAAAAACTTGAAGTGCTGGCTGCTGGCCGTGAAAATAATATTTTTATGCAAATAACTTTTGAGCTGTATGGCTGGCAAACTGTCAAGGATTAGTTTCTTATGTAAACTATGACTGTGAGCCTTATTTACTTGAGTCCATCATACATGAAAAAATAAGGTGTTGGCGCTGCAGGATAAAATGCTGGACTGCAAAGTCAGTTTGAATCACAAGGTCAGCGGTTCAAACCCACCAGCCACTCCTCGGAAATCCTACATAGGGTTGCTATGGGTCGGAACCGACTAACAGCACATAACAATAAGAAGCTAGGTGAGAACAGATTTGATGGCATACAACAACAGCAGTAGAACCTATGTCAAGAACAAAGTATCATTGGAAGTTGTAGAGGTTTAGTGATGGGCAGTTAGTTTTGACACAAAGCTTACTTGCTGAATATTATAATTAATTCACACAGCTAGTCTCACTGAGAGTAAAAGTAAAGTGTGTTAAGTGCAGTAATATTAGCTTTCTTTCTGTCATAAGCTGTTACTGGAAAAAGCCACAGAGGAAATGTTTATCTGCAAGACCACGATGAGTATGAGTGTGTAGACCACAGAGTAGAATCCTTTTAAGTCTTGTACAGTGCGCGCGCGCTCACACACACACACACACACACACACACACCTCCTAAATTCTTGCTGCCAGAGGGCACATCCTTGTAGTGGGACCACAACAACTGCATTCATCTTGGTTCAGTTCCTGCAAGGAGCACGCCTGGAGCTTCTCCTTCGTCACTAGTCCATCCTCAAATGAAGGCCTTGCGCCACATGAGTGCCATCGTGGGGGGGGGCGGCAAAGCGCTGGGGCGCAGCAGCATTGAGGGCAACCGAATTCCCTCCTCTGTCACTGACTGCTCCAGAATTCGGAGGTAGCGGCCAGCCCCTTGCGGCGCGACTCGCCATTGGCCGCCTGGAGGTGACAATCAGGGCGGGCCTAGGCGGCTGCGCTCCTAAGCTTTAGGCTGCCGCGGTCAGGTTACGCTGTCGCCGTTGCAGCCGCTGCCTGGGTCCCTTCAGCCCATTGCGTCTGCGAGAGGGCACCTCCCGGTCTCCGGGCACAGAAACCATGGTGAGTGCTCTCAACAGGCCAGCCGGCACCTTGCATCTCGGCCTGGGCCTGGTGCCTTGAGAAGCAGCTGCGCCGCGCGCTCGAGCTTGCCACTGGGGCCCGTAGAGCGCACGACCGGCCGAGCAGCTTAGCTGTATGGCTGCGTCTGGGGCAGGAGAAGTGGCAACCTTGGCTTCTCAGGGTGGGGGGAGGGAGGTAGGAGGGCAGTTGGTGCCATTCCTTCCCTAGAGGGTTCGCCATGCCACCCCAAAGCTTTCTGAGCTGGGCAAGGGGATGTCGGTTCTAGGCGCCGCGTCTTCCCGGCTCGGACTGGCGAAGCAAGGGTAGGAGATGAGTGACGGGGTTTGGGAGATGTAGCGTGCGGATGCCTCCAGTTGACTCGCGGCAGTGCTCTGAGCTGCAAATGGTATGAGGGGATAAGAACGTGGCATGGGGGTAGGGTGGGTGTGAATGATGGATCTACTCCAGACTGAGGCTTGGGAGAAGGTATGTCCCTATATCCATTCTTTAACACCAGGATATACAGCGTAGCCAGAGGTGCCAGGATAAAAAGACTAAACCTGCACAGTGGGAGCAGAGGAAGCAAATTCGCTCCCAATCACCTTCCCCTGAACCCTGTCCCTGACGTTCAGGTTTTCCCCTATTCCCGCAGTACGGATTTGTGAATCACGCCCTGGAGCTGCTGGTAATCCGCAATTACGGCCCCGAGGTGTGGGAAGACATCAAGTAAGTGACTGGCTCCTCCAGTTCGGACCCCTCTCAGTGCCAAATGTTGGATGACCGGTGGGTCTTTCCAGACTCTGTTCCCCAATCACGCTTCTCTGTCCGCCTCCCTTAGTAACCGGCGCGCATCTTCTGAGCTGCCTCCGCCCTGTGACTCCTGGTTACAGCTGCTCTCCCACGCTCCGGAGCGGGAACTAGGAGAGGAGGGGTGGCCTGGGCGGGGCTGGGAAAGGGAAAGCTGGAGAAGGATCCCCTTGGGGTCACCGCGGCCTCCCGACCCGGCCTGAGCGTGGGAACATTTCCCAAGATCGGCAGGCTCTTCGGCTCCCACGCGGAAAGGGAAGGGGGGCCCTGGGGACCACACAGACTTCCGAAAGGGTCATACTCCTAGAGGTCTTAGAAAGGAACGGAAGACCTTGGTTCTTTTAAAATTTCGCACACCTTGCTGTTGCATCAAATAGTTAATGTAAAAAGATATGTAGGTACGGGTTTTTAATGTACTAAAACACAGTTCATTCGAGACACTATTTCTTAAGCAAAGAATTGTATTTATTTATTCTGAAATAACTTGAAATCAAAATATATTCTCTTTTGTTTTCTCCAAATTCATTTTTGTTGTTGTTGTTTTATTTACTGTTGCTGAAAGGAGGGTATTCTAGTTTCAATCTGAACTGTGAATTCAGATCCATGAGTCCTGTGCAGAGGCTGTGATCGTAAAGACTACACCCACCTGAGTTTTTAAACCTGTTGGAATGAATGATGGGTCATCTCTTGGGGCAAGTAAAACACTTATAGCCAACGAAATTCTTTTACTCTCTCCTCATGCTGATAAAATTTACATTCAATTTATCATCAGTTAGATATTTCCAAACAATATGGACTTGATTTATTGAAATAAAAATTCAGCTCCAGCAGTCTAATGGGGTAGAGGAAAGGGATTCCTGCTGAGGCAGATGAGAAGACATTTTTAGTACTTACCCTAATTTCCTGTGCTCACTGATTTAATAACTGAAGAAGGTAATGAGACCATAGTATTTTCTTACAAATATAGTCTAATTATTAGCAGTTGATTTGATACAGTGGTCTCCAGAATGAGCTCAAACATAGCAACATTGTAAGGATGGTGCAGAATGGGGCTAAATTTCTGTTGTACATAGTGTCAGATTTGCATCAAACAGTGACACTTATGTAGTTACATGTTAGTGATTTCTTTTAGTTAATCTGTTTCATGGAAATAATTAGGTTTAGCTTTAACACTAGAAAACACCTTTTCCTCCCCTTTGGTGGTGTTGTGAAGTGCTTTTGAGTCGATTCCTACTCATATCCAACTTGTATAGGGTTTCTGAGGAGAAGCTGGTAGGTTTGAACTGCAAACCTTGTGATTCACAGTCCAGTGCTGATCCTACAGTGCCACACTATACAATGAGCACTCTTTCATGTTCCAAAAGCCATTTTACCTACGGGGCACATTATATGGTTCAATCAAATGAACAATCTAGACACGAAAGTATTTTGGAATTTGAATTTTCTTTCTTTTTCAGTTTTTTTAAGAAACTTTTTCTTGTGGTTTGAGTGAAAGTTTACAGAGCAAACTAGTTTCCCATTGAACAGTTTGCATATATTTTACTCCATGTCATTGATTGTAGCTCCCATAATGTAACATCACACCC
>NW_006408630.1:3324716-3338257 GCF_000296735.1 Chrysochloris asiatica
AATATCATGTATTCTCACTTGTGAAACAGAAATTTCCAAATTTACCAGTGGAAGTGCTATGATTATTAGTATGTGTTGAATTTTGACAGTATAATAAATTCTGGTTACTGTGAGGGCAGTGATGGTTCAGTGGTAAAGTTCTCCACCCACAACCCCCAGACTGGATATCTGCTCTGTTCTCAGCCAGTGAGCTCCAAGTACAGCCATGCTTGTGTGTTGTGATGATGCTGAAGCAGTGGCATCTGAGCTTCCAGACTAAGGCAGTGTAGGAAGAAAGGTCTAGCAATCTCCGTCTGAAACGTCAGCCAGCAAAAATCATATAGATCACAAAGGTTCAATTCAATTGCAAATGGGATTTCTGTGAGTTAGGGACTGCCTTGATAGCAGCTAACAACAACAACAACATTATGGTTAAATAGTCATGTCATTAAACAAGATTTAGAATATATGCTCTATCCATTTTCAACTCAGATTACTGTCAATCAAGCATAAAAATAATTGAAGAAAGACTATAGAAGAATTAATGCATTTGAATTATGTTGAAGACTATTGAATGTCATGGACTGCCAGAAAAACAAACAAATCTGTCTTGGAAAAGGTACAGCCAAATGCTCCTTGGAAGCAAGGATGATGAGACTTTGGACATGTCAGATGGTGAGACTTTGGACATGTCAGGAGGGACCGGTCCCTGGAAAAGGATTGCAAAGTTGGTAAAGTGGAGGCTCAACAGAAAAGAGGGAAACTTCCAACAAGATGGATTGACACAGTAGCTGCAACAATGAACTTAAACATAAGAACAATTATGAGAACAATGCAGGTCCTGGCAGCATTTCTTTTTGTTGTGTATATAGACTTGATGTGAAGCAGAACCAACTTGATGGCACCTAACAACAACAACAAAGAGAATTTTGTACTTTATCGATATATGAATCAGAAGTTAAAACAATAAATTATTGGGATTTGTTTATATTGGCCATATTTTCCTCAGAGAACATAAAAATATACAAATTCCATTGATGTAAACTTAACTCTGCCAGATCACACTAGGAATGTTACATTCTACTTTTAAAAGATAATTTATGAATTTTAAGTTGACTGGCAGTATAATTTATCTGTAAGTAATTTCAAACAGTATTCTTAATTTGTGTAATGGGTAACGATTCAAATTATGCCAAATATTTTTCTTTGGTAAAATGAAAGAAGTCATGTGGGTCTTTTTCTTATAAAAGTAACTCAAGGATTATATACCCAGGAATAAAAATACTATTACACCGTCTTCTTACTTACCTTACCCACATGGCTACATTCCAAAAACCAGGTCATCAAGAAAGAATTGCCATTATGTGAAAATGATGAATAACCACATCAAATTCATATATGGAGGATGACTACATCATTACATAACTGCCAAATCAAATCATTACATAACTTTCAAATAACTCTATTACATAACTGCCAAACCGCTGAGAATCATGGTCCAGCCAAGTTGACACGTAAACTACCCAGCCATCAGTGTTACTCTCACCTATCACCTTGACATTTATCCTTACTCGAGATACGTTGTTAATGCAGAAAAATAGTTGGATAGTAGAGTTTTTACTATTGATGTAAATGTGAAATGTCAGATAATTTGATAGTTGCTAGGTGAGGTGAGGGTATAGTTAAGTTACTGTTTATAATCCTGGTGTTAATTTTGGTTTGATTTTGACTATGAGTACTTGACTAGATCCCATCTTGTCTTGGGTACAGTTGAGTGACTGAGCTAGAGAACTTGGTGCAGTTCTCTACAATGAAGGATTAAAGCAGATAGTTAGTTTCTGACCCAATACCCCTGAGGGATATCTGCAAGCTCCCTGGAAGAGCATATACTCACTACAACAGATATTCTCACTGGCTGGGGCTACAGAATCCGGGAGTAGGTGTTGAGGAATATAATTTAAAGATGCCTGTATGTTGATTCTGATTCCTCTGCCCTATCCTACCTGTGTTCTAGGAAGATCACTGCAGTCAAAGGTGTCCAACATATTTTCAGTGTTAACTTTTTTTTATGACAAAATGAAATTATGGAGAAATTTTTGTGTTAAGGAGGTGGTGTCTCAGTAAGTACTAAAAAAATTGATGTTTATAAAATTTTATATAGTATTTTTGGGGCAGGTTTTAAGAAATAGCTGTCTATCTTTCTTGAGAAAGGATGCAAAACATTTAATGACAAATAAAATCCTACTTAACAGATTCCAGATAGAAAATTCCAAGTGAGTAAGAACCTAAAATACTCAATTATAAACTTAGTATCCACTTAGACTCTCAACAACAGCATAACTATTTCACAAGCTCTTTAAATTCCTCTTTTGCAGACAAGGAAAAATTGTCTAGAACGAGGGTATGCAAACTTTTTCATAAAAGGCCTAATACTAAATAGTTTCAGTGTTGCAGTCTAAGAGTAAAAATATTAACGTATTATTTCATTTTAATATTACTAATAGTAATAACCCACGATATGCAGATGACACAGCCTTGTTTGCTGGATGTAAAAAGAACATGAAATACAGATGAAGATCAAAGACTGGAGTCTTCAATATGGATTATACCTCAAAGTAAAAAAAAAACAACAACAAGAAACCTTCACAAGTGTACCAATCAATAGCATCATAATAAATGGAGAAAAGATTAAAGTTGTTTAAGATTTCATTTTGCTTGGCTCTACAATCAATGCTCATGGAAGTAGCTGCCAAAAATCAAATGACGTATTAATAGCATTAGGCAAATCTGCTGTAAAAGAGCTCTTTATGATGTTAAAGAACAAAAATCACTTTGATGAGTAAGGTGTACCTGAGCCCAGACATGATCTTTTCGATAATATCATATGCATATGAAAATTGGACAGTGAATAAGGAGGACCATAGAAGAACCAATGCATTTGAATTATGGTGTTAGTAAAGAGAATTGGAAAGAACCATAGACTGCCAGAGCATAAATAAATCTATCTTGGAAGAAGTACAGCCAGAGTGCTTCTTAGAAGTCAGAATGGTGAGACTGTCTCTTATACTTTGGACATGTTGTTAGGAGGGACCAGTCCCTGGAAAAGGACATCATGGTTGGAAAAGTGGAGGGTCATTGAAAACAAGGAAGACCCCCCAATGAGATGGATGGATTGATAAAGTGGCATCAACAGTAGCCTCAAACATAACAAAATTTGTTAGGATGGCTCAGGACCTGGCAGTGTTTCATTTTGTTGTACAATTGGTCACTATAAATTGTAACTGACTCATTGGCATCGAACAACAATAACAAGATAATGATATTAAAATATAACTCCAAGGCACAAAACAATAAACACTAAGTTTGTAATGACATTCTTACTTTTAAAAAAAGTTTACCATAAGAGGTAATAGGCAGTTGTCTGGATTAGACCAGTGGTCTGTACTTGGCAATCTAGATCCTGTCGTATCATAAGGAGTGCAGGTGGTGCTATACGATACGCACTGGACTGCACAGTGTTGGGTGGGCAGTTCAAACCCACCAGCCACTCCTACAGAGAAAGATGAGACAGTCAGGTACCAAAAAAGATTTACAGCCATGGATACCCTATATCCATGGATACGCTATATAGGGTCACAGTGAGTTAGAATGGACTCCCGGAGTAGTGTTGTAGGATCAACACTGGACTGCAAACTGCAAGGTTAGCAGTTCAAACTCACCAGCTGCTTCTTGGAAATCCTATATCGTGTCACTATGAGTTGGAAATGACTAGACAGCACTTAACAACAATAACAACATGACTTGGAATAGACTCAGTGCAGAGGGATCAGATAAAAACAAAACAAGAAACCTCTGAATCTACTTCAGATTTTGTTTGTTGCTTTCTTCTCAGTTTTCAGAGGGCACTTTTAAGAAGCCATAACTCCTATCTAAATGATGAGAAAAACCAATCATCAATCCATATGATGGAAAAGTAATGCTTTAATCATTTCTGTTATTCTTTCAAGGAGCTCTAGTAGTATAGTGGATACGAGTCGGTTATTCTTTCATTGTCTATGGCTAGACTAATCACTGCCTCAAATTACTAGATTCAACTCTAGGTTTTCTTACTTCACTGGAACATATAGATTCTAAATATGTATTTTTTTAAAAAAGTAGGAAAAATCTACAGTGATTAAAAGACTAGTTGATGTAAACAAACAAACAAAAAGCAGCTTCCAGGCAACAAAATGGAAGTGCAATGATTTAGTCTAGAGTTGAGTACCCCAGGAACAAGTAGTGTCTAATACATTGCTACACATGCATTCATTAGCCTCTCCCTGTTTTATGAGAAAATCTGAGATAAACAACTGAATCAAAATGCTGACCTGAAAGATATGACTATGAGAATAACGTAATGACACTGCTAGGTGATAAATGGAGTCCTGGTGTGGCGCTGTGGGTTAATGAGCCAGCCTGCAAAGCTGTTTGAACTGCAAGGTTGGTGGTTCAAGCTTACGAGCTGCTCCTTGGAAACCCTATACAGGGTCGCTATGGGTCAGAACTGACTCTATGGCACTTAACAACAGCAACAGGTGATAAATATGAGAATAAGTTCCCCTGGGAGATTGTTAGTCATCTTTTGCTGTAAAGAATTCATCTTTGTTTAGCATGGTTTTAGGAGACTTGCCTACAGCAGGGCAGCATATTTTTTTCATTCATTTATTCATTCTTTCTTTTTTTTCCTTCTTTCTTTCCTTCCTTCCTTCTCTTGTGCAGTTTATTTTTAATGAGCATAGTCTAGTGTACTAGGATGGAATATGAATGATACACCCTTGTTAAGTGCCACTGAGTTGATCCTGACCCATAACAACCCTGTATACGGTTTTCAAGGAGCAGCTGGTGAGCTTGAACCACCGACCTTGCAGTTCAAACGACTTTGCAGTCTGACGCATTAGCACACAGCGCCACACCAGGACTCCTTTACTGTCATGAAAAGTCATGCAATGTCAGGATATTTTTTGTCATAATATTATTTTTTCCCCCTATCTTTAACACAAACTTGAAAACATGCTGACTGCTGGGTAGTATCTAAAAATCTCCAACATTTAGAACTACTATGTCAAGCTGAACATCATAAGCATAACTTAATTGTTATAGTCTGCATAAGTGTTGTACTTATGAAAGGCTTTCCCATTCATGTCCATCCTTGAGAATACAGAAACAATATTACTTTCATTATGCTGTTTTTATGTACAACTTCTACTTTGTAATCAATCTTATGTTCTCTAATCCTTCCTAACATCTATTTGGGAAACCTGGTGTGGTGCTGATAGTTAATGTGTTGGATTGAAAGATTGATTTGAACCACAAGGTCCGTGGTTCAAACTCACCAGCTGCTCCTCAGAAACCCTATACAGGATCACATGAGTCGGAACTGACTCCATGGCTCATAACAGCTATGTGTCGTTATTGACTTGACGGCACTTAACAACAACCACAAGTGTCTATTCGGAGTCCTGGTCTGGCACTGTACGATAAGCACTGGGCCAAAAGGTCAGTTTAAGCCACAGGGTCAGCAGTTCAAACCCACCAGCTGCTCCTCGGAAACTCTATCCAGGATCACATGAGTCGGAACTGACTCCATGGCTCATAACAGCAATAACAACATTATCTAGCTATAATGACTTTTGAAAAAGTCAGCATATGCTCTTAATATTCATTTTATCAAAATAAATTAAAGCAAACAGAACAGCATAGCATGTTTTGCCAAATTATAACCCAATTTTCATATTCACGAGGGTTTGTGTTATGTTTCTTTACTTTTGGTATTTTTGTTCAAATAGGAATAAACCTAGGTATATTGCAAAATATCAAAAGTATTTATACAGTAAAGCTATTTAAATTATCCACCATTTTTTCCCCTGTATAATTTCAGTTGAGTGCTAAAAGTAGGAAAGGGCTTTCTAGGTCAATATTAAAAAAATAATAATAGAGTTTCATTTCCAGAATGTTAAGTTCAGAAGGTTAACTCTTCATTTTTAGAAGGTTAAGAAAATTCTACTTTGGAATCAGTCAACTGAAGAGTCATTAATGAAAGAGTCAGAACTCTTCTAGTATCTAATGTAATGTTTCTTTTAAGATGTAGTTTTGAAAGAGGAGCTAATGTAGCACATATTTAAAAATGAAAGCTTAATAATTTTAGTATGCAGAATTGTCCTCAATACAAATAAACAAATTAACATGCAAAAAAAAAAAAACAAACAAACAAAAAACAAAAAAACAGTCGAACTGTTAGGATCAGGGTCTTTTTCTGTGGAAAGATTGACTAGTTGGCCTGAAAGATAGAGAAAGGAACAGTATGTTAGTTGATAAACTCACTAACATTTGAAGTTATCTCTGGAGATGGAACTAGATATCTGAGAACTAATCCTGTTCACCTACCTACTAATGGACTCTGCATAAGCCTCTGCTATAACCCAAGCCATTTGTGCCTAGGTCATGAGCTATGATCACAGCCTGGTCTCAGCCATTCCCTTCAATGATCTGAAGTGTTCCCAGAAATCATAGGCATCTTTGTTCTCCTTGCAGTCTGCACATTTTTGAGAATTAAAAAAAAAAAAAAACAAAACAAACACAAATCACTTAAGTATTTGACTTAATAAATTAGAGAAGGAGCTTTGCCCATGAAAAGGAACACCAGAGGAGAAATATGCCTGAATGTGGCTATGGCAAATATTAACTAGACAACGTCAGTGTTTGCAAGGAACAAATGTCCTTTATACTTTCTCACCTCCTCACAGAATAAAGGACGCTAACAAATGTTTCTGCTCAGTGTGCTGGAAAGCCCGAGTTCTGGGTTGAGATTGTGCAGACATCAACAGGAAAACACACTTAAGGAAATGAACACTATAAGGAAATCTGCAACATGGATCCCATTCAAAGCGACAACTCTAAATACATGAACACTGACAACTTTCACAATCACTACTTTGCTTCTTTATTCATTAAAAGAGAAACAGTGAGGAAAATGTTGCCTTTATTATTTGTGTCTAGCAAAATAGAACACCTTATCTGTTTCGAATGATTGAAACTCAAGAGTTTCTTTTCAAGGAAAAAGTTAAATCATTTTTAACTTATTTGTTGTGCCTTTTTTGTTATTGTGGCTTTGGTTCTGCTGAGTATTCTGATCAGATTGATTGTTGAATAGTGAAATATGAAAGCATTTAATTGTTGAAACTCTTTGTAGTTAATCTTTAAATCAGACAAACATGGACATCTTCCAGTCTTCACATCCCAGTTATTTCCAGTACTCCAGCCTCATGGGCCAGATTTTAGGTCCTCAACCATAAAAATGAAAAAGCAAACAAACAGAAAATAGTTGTAGTTCCGTTGATTCCTACTCATGGCAACCGCATGTAGGTCAGGCTAGAACTGTGCTCATAGCATTTCATGGCTGATATTTTGCAAGTAGATCCCCAGGCCTTTCCTTTGAGGTGCCTACTGGTGTGGCACTATGCATTAATTAGTCAGACTGCAAAGCTGTTTGAACTGCAAAGTTGGTGGTTCAAGCTCACTAGCTGCTCCTTGGAAACCCTATATAGGGTCACTATGGGTCGGAATCGACTCAATAGCACTTAACAACAACAACTTTTGTGGCACTGTAGGATAAACACTGAACTGCTAACCTCAAGGTCAGTGGTTCAACCTACCAGCCACTCCTCAAAAACACTGTACAGGAACCGACTTGATGATGATTTACAATAACAAAAAAGGGTGGACTTTAAGTGTCTCTGAGTGGACTCAAATCACCAATCTTACATTTAGCCATTGAATGTGTTCACTCCTTGTAATATCCAGTGGCTTCTCCTTAACCATACTGAATTTCTTAATGTGTCTGATTGGACGTATCTCCATTGTTTCACTCTCCATACCCTTTCCATAAACATCACCATGTCTCAGCAGTCAGACTGTAAACTAAATGCTACTACTTAGCAGAAGGCTTTTCTTACTCCCCAAACTGCACTTTTTTTCATAGTAAATGCAAGAGTTTTTAATTATGTGTTTGTATTATTATTTGTTTACTGCCGGGTTTGCTTCACAACACTTTAACATCCATAACCATGTGTTGTGCTCGCCAGTTCTCCATTACCTAGAAAGGATATGGAAGAGTGTTGACACCCAATTGTCTTTCATATTTTAAATTTCCAGAGAAGAGCACGGATGCACATCTATCTGCAGATTATTTTTATAATCAGAGATTATTAGATCAGAATAATGGCACCTCCAGCTATCTTTGGATAAGGTATAGATTCTGTTGAAATGGGTATTTCATATATCAGGAAAGGTGGAAGCTATGGCAGTAAAGCTGAGCATTTGTATTTGGAGGATCAGAGTTCTTTTATACCATTGCACATCTTATGCGAATCCAACAAAATGATTAAAACTGCTGTTGGATGGTCAATTTCACATATAAAGACAGTTACTAAATTGGATCCAGTAGCAATTGAAGCCTTTAAGTATTTAAGAGGCAGATGTAGTAAAACCTGTGTAGACCTGTGTCAGGTAGAAACCTGACAGAGAAGGAAAGCTCAAATATTTTCCACTACAGGGAGCATTAGAAAAGTGGTAGGAGACGGCACCTTGTCAAAGGCAGAAAACTTGTGAGATCCAGAAACACATGGCGGTGCTGTCAAGAATTCTGCCTCTCGTAAATTTCACTGTGTTGCTATTAGGTGCCATAGATTCTATTCTGCACAACAGAGCAAAACAATGCCTTCTCTTATGCCATACTCTTAATTGTTGTTAAACTGAGCCACTACTTCTGCCACTGTGTCCATCAATCTCATTGGGTGACTTCCTCTTTTTTTGATGACCCTTCACTTTACACAGCATGATATCCTTCTGCAAGGACTGGTCCTTCTGACAATATGTCTGAAGTATGAGAGCTTAAGTCTTGCCATTCTGGCTTCCAGAGAGCATGCTGATGCAAACCTGTTAGTTTTGCTAACAGTCCATGGTGCTTTTAATATTCTTCTCTAACACCATAACTCAAATGCATCAATTCTTTACTGTCTTCCTTATTCATTGTACAACTTTCACATGTGTACTGAAAATACCATGGCTTGGGTCAGGGGCACCTTAGTCCTCAACTAACATCTTTGTTTTTGAAGACTTTAAAAAGGTCTTCTGCAGCAGATTTAATGCAATACACCATTTGATTTCTTTATTGATGCTTCCTTGAGTATTATTTATGGATCCAAGCAAAATGACTCATTTGACAGCTTCAATCTTTTCTGAATTTATATGGATGTTATTTATTGGTCCAGTGGTAAGGATTTTTGTTTTCTTTACATTGAGGTACAACCCATATTGAGAGCTGTGGTCTTTGATCTTCATTCCCAGCACAGTAAACCAATACTACTGTTTTTGTGTTGCTGTTGAAAATTAGTGTCATAGACTGTTTATGTACTTATTTATGCATTAACTTTTACTGTGATTTGATGAATGCTTACAGAGTCAACTGGTTTTCCATTCAATAATTAATACAAACATTTATAGTGACAATGTCACAGAATTTGTTGTTAAGTGCCTTTGAGTCGGTTATGACTCAGTGACCCTGTATAGGGTTTTTAAGTAGTGGCTGGTGAATTTAAACTGCCAACCTTGTAGGTCATACCTACCTTGCGATCCACTGCACTATCCCACAGTGCCACACCAGGACTCATTGACTTCAGATAAATGTTTTTAATATTGAAATTCAGTTGACAACTAAATAAGAATACTCATCTTGTCATTCTATTTTGAATCCAATTGTTGTTATTGTTGTTAGGTGCCATTGAGTTGGTACCAACTCATAGTGACCTTATGCACAGCAGAACGGAATACTGCCTGATCCTCACTATCATTGCCACGCTTGAGCCCATTGATGCTGTCACTTGGCCAATCCATCTCGCTAGGGATCTTCCTCTTTTTCTCTGACCCTCCACTTTACTAAACACGATATCCTTCTCCAGCGACTGGTCCCTTCTGACAGTATGTCCAAAGTATGAGAGACAAAGTTTGGCCATCCTGGCCTCCAAGGAGCACTCTGGCTGCATTTCTTCCAACACAGATCTATTGGTTCTTTTGGCAGCCCATGACACTTTCAATATTCTCCTTCAACACCATAACTCAAATGAATCATTGCTTCTGCAGTCATTCTTATTCACTGCCCAGCTTTCGCATCCATATAAGGTTATTGAAAATACCATGGCTTGGGTCAGGCACACCTTAGTCCTCAAGCTGACATCTCTGCTCTTCAACACTTTAAAAAGTTCCAGTGCAGCAGATTTGCCTAATGCAATATGTCGTCTGATCTCTTGCCTGCTGCTTCCATGAGTGTTGCTAGTTGATCCAAGAAGAATGAAGTCCTTGACAACTTCAATCTTTTCTCCATTGATAAGAATGTTATTTATTGGTCCAGTGGTGAGGATTTTTGTTTTCTTCACATTGAGATGCAATCCATACCAAAGGCTGTGCTCTTTGATCTTCATCAGTAAATATTTTAAGTCTTCTTCACTTTCCAATGTTGTTGTTGTTGTTATGTGCCATGGAGTCGGTTCCAACTCATAGCAACCCTGTACAGGGTTTCCGAAGCTGTAAATCTTTACGGGAGCAGAAAGCCTCCTCTTTCTCCCACGAAACAGCTGGTAGTTTCGAACTGCTGACCTTGAGTTAACAGCCCGATTTGTAACCACTACACTACCAGAGCTCACATATATTAAACACTTACCACATTGTTCCACAATCAGAGTCTGTTATGGATTGAATTATGTTCCCTAAAA
Organism: Chrysochloris asiatica; assembly: GCF_000296735.1. NCBI lineage: Eukaryota > Metazoa > Chordata > Mammalia > Afrosoricida > Chrysochloridae > Chrysochloris > Chrysochloris asiatica. The sequence continues at coordinate 3,335,501 of NW_006408630.1, forward strand.
ATATGGACTACAAATCCTAACCATGAGACTGTGGTTATAATTTCCTTTGGCAGTGAATGTTGTTGTTGTTGTTAAGTGCCGTCGAGTCGGTTCTGACCCATAGCGACCCTGTACAGGGTTTCTGAGGGTGTAAATCTTTACGGGAGTAGAAAGCCTCATCTTTCTCCTGCGGAGTGGCTGGTAGTTTCGAACCGCTGAACTTAAGGTTCGCAGCCCGATTCGTAACCACTATGCTACCAGAATAGTTATTGTTATATTAATGGAGCAAGATTAGTGTAGATTGGATTTTGAGTCAATCTCTTTTGTAAAATAAGAGATTACATGCAAACTAGCAAAGCAAGATGGGAGTAGAGATGCCAACCCTGTGAAGATTACCCAGGGACAGAAGCACTAAGAGGCAAGGACCTTTCCCCAGAGCCAGCTGAAAGACAAAGTCTTCCCCTAGTGTTGGAACCCTTAATTTGTGCTTCTAGCCAATTAAAGTGTGAGAACATTGTCTGTTTGCTAAAAGCACACATTTGTGGATTTCTGTTATAGAAATTCTAAGTGCTTGCATACATTATCTCATTTAATCCTCAGACAGCCGTAGCAAACTTTCCATCATCTTCCTCACTTCATAAATGAGGGAACTGAGACTTTGTTGTTCTCCTTAGGTGCCCTCAAGTTTAATTCATATTGACTCCAGGCACAACTAAAGGAAACACTGTGTGGTCCTATCTCTGCAATTGTTATGTTTGAGTTTATCTTTGCATGTACAGGGTCAGTCCATATTGTTGTGGGGGAGGAGTCACCTTCTTTTTCTTTAACAAACATCATGTTCTTTTCCAGGACATCATGTCCTGATAACAAACCCATGGTAGGTAAACTCTTTCCATGATCCCTACTAATGGCCATTCTGACTTTACTACTTACAAAACAGATTTGTTGGTTCTTACACCAACACCATAATTCAAATGCATATATTCTTCTTCTGTCTTCCTTATTCACATGCATACGAGGCAACTGAAAATACTATGGCTTGGGTCAGGCACATCTTAGTTTCAAAGTGGTATCTTTGCTCTTTAATACTTTAAAGAGGTCTTCTTTTTAAAGCGGATTTGATCAATGGAGTACATCACTTGACTTCTTGACTACTACTTTCATGACACTCTGGTAGCATAGTGGTTACGAATAGGGCTGGGAACCGCAAAGTAAGCAGTTCGAAACTACCAGCTGTTCCGCCGGAGAAAGATGAGCCTTTCTGCTCCTGTAAAGATTTACAGCCTCGGAAACCCTGTACAGGGTAGCTATGAGTTGGAACCGACTCCACGGCACATAACAACAACAACATAATTTCTGGAAGGTCCCTGTTGATGTACTAATTGATACTTAGATACTAAAAAACCTGCCTCAAGTCTGCAACTAATCCCTGGAGCACAAATTTTGTCAGGGGCTACTATATGTTGATATTGACCGGAAGACAGTGGGTTTGGTATTTTGGTTTTTCAGGCTTGTGCATTTCTCCCATTGTGTATTGTCTTCTCCATTCCAAATATAAGCCACTTAGCACAGACATGGGTGACATGTATGTATGTTAATGTAATCCCCCACACACTTTCATTTGACCTGGAATGCTCTAGTGTTATATAGGTGTTTATAGAATTGTATGATTTCAATACAACATTTTAAAAGGTGGTTTTATTTGCCAAACAACAAACATATCTACTAAAGAAAATTAGGCCATCAGAAATTGAGTATTTTATTTTGTTGAGAAGAACCTGTGCCCTGATGTACTCATAAAACAATGCTAACTAGAGCACACTAATACTTCTCAGCAAAATTATTTTCCTGATAAAGCTAGTAGAAACTGCTTGTTTTCAAATGTTTATGGATGTGTTTTTTGCGCTGAATCAGTTACTGTTAAAGGTCTCCCATGGCAAACTGCACACAATCAGAAAAGATGTAATTATATTCAATAGTGATGTTGCTTTGCTCACAATTAATGCTTATGATAACATTTGTGGTTACTGTTTATAACACTTGGATGAGTGAACACATTCACTTGGAAGGACTGACCCTTACCAGCCTAAATACGGTCCAAACAGGAAGCAGTTAATGTAAAGGGCTCCTGTCTCTCCTCTTGGCATCTCCTTCACACTAGAGTCTCTCTTTCCAGGGTTCCGACATATTGGAAATTATTATATTAGGCAACTAAAAATTCCGTGGCATTAATACTTCACAGTTACTCAGAAAAAAAAGCACTATAAAGTTTTAAGTTATAGATGATATTATATAATTACTGAGTGGAGGATTTGAATTTTAATAATGATTGGGCACAACCTAGCATTTATGTTGTTATTCTAGCTCACTAAAATGGACCATCCTTGAATGTATTGAAGAATGTCTTCTAATACAGCATGTGCTTGTATAGACATCACTGTCTATTTGAGCTGTCACTTCTCAGGTGACTGGTTTGATGTTCAGCACTTTTCTGCCTGAAGCCACACCTTAGTCATGAGACTCCCTTTTTAGGATGCCTTTTTAGGAGCCCCTCCCAATACAGAGCACCTACTTTCATATGTATGATCTGACTCTTAGCAGTTCTTGTGGTGCAATGAACTTACTTGAATGAAGCATGTACAGTAGCAGGAATGCTGTGTGAGACTACCTTTTCAGTCTTTATACATTCAGTTATTGAAATTGAGAAGTATAGAATCATGAGAAATGTTGACTGAGCACTTCTGAAAAATTGCCTGCCTAGCTTTTTTTTTTTTTTTT
>NW_006408630.1:3343512-3345489 GCF_000296735.1 Chrysochloris asiatica
CTCCCGTAAAGATTTACACCCTCGGAAACCCTGTACAGGGTCGCTATGGGTCGGACCCGACTCGATGGCACTCAACAACAACAACAACAACATATATATATATATAAAAGTCCTGGTGTGGCGCTGTGGATTAATGCTCCAGACTGCAAAGCCATTTGAACTGCAAGGTCTGTGGTTTGAACTCACCAGCTGCTCCTTGGAAACCCTATACAGGGTCACTATGTGTTGGAATCGACTCGATGACACTCAACAACAACAATAGATATAGATATAGATATAGATAGATATATATAAATGGAATCCTGGTGTGGTACTGTAGGATAAGCACTCAACCACAAGGTTGGTTTGAACTGCAAGGTCAGTGGTTCAAACTCATCAGCTGCTCCTGGGAAACCCTATACAGGGTTGCTATGAGTCGGAACCAACTCCAGGGCACTTAATAACAACAACAACAATATCTTGCCACTTCCTGCTCCTTTTCTTTGTCCTGCTCTCCTTTCTGAAGCATTTATCACCTCTCAGTAGTTACAAAATTTCATTATAATGCTATTTATGCTAGTTTGCATTTAAGCTCCATGAGGGTGTGGAGCTTTATCTGTTTTGTTCATTGATAAAAGTGCTTAGAGAAATGTTTGGAACAGGATAGGTCCTCAATAAATATTTGTAGTAAAACTTTTCCAGACAAACATCAACAAATGAATAATGAAAAGGAGACTCAAATCCCTAAATATTTCTGATATGAATGCAAATGGAGTATTATTGTGTTTTTAAGTGCCTTTGAGTTGGTTCCAACTCATAGCGACCCTCTCTATAGGGTTTCTGGGAAGCAGCTGGTGGGTTTGAACCACTGACCTTGCAGTTTAAACCGACTTTGTGGTCTAGTGCATTATCCTGTAGCACCACACCAGAACTCCAAGAGTCGTAAATATTCTGAATAATTCAGTGGTTTCCAGTGTGAAATCATCAAGAGAAGATGGTTATTTCCTTCATGTGCTACAGTATGATTTATATTTCAGCCATCCTTCAGGCAGCACAGTTGGCTGACCATTACAGGAAATAACACTCATAAGATAAGTTTACTTTATTAAAGAAAAAAGAGAGAAGAGAAAGAGGAATGCATTGACTTATGGTTAGAGAATTTCTTGGGAAATAGCCTTTCCTCTATTTTGTGTAGAGTTCCTGTGTAGTCTCTTTCTATCACTTTTTTTTTCCTATTGTTATTTTTTAATGGTTGCTACAGATTGAAGAGTCCTGGTATGGCACTGTATGATAAGCACTGGACTGCTAACTGCTAGGTCAGTGATACACAAACCCACCAGTCCTCCTCAGAATCCCTAGACATGATTGCTATGAGTTGAAACTGACACAATGACACTTAACAACTACAACACGGATTGGTGAATCTTTCAGAAAAATTGAGTTCTTTTACAGAAATGTATGTAATTCAGTTTATTCCTGTTGGAAAAAAGAGAATATGGCTTGGTGCAAGCATGAATTAATTTTCATTTTATAGTCCATATATTATTAGAATTTCTTAAGACAGAGGCTTTAACATTTCCATCATATACCAGTGTCATTTTATAGTAAAATGTTATGACACATGGGAAAAATTAGGATATATGCAACCTTTAAATTAATAATTACATTTCTAGGAATTTCCTCCATTTTTTGTGGAATTATACGGATCTGCTACAAGGATACTCATTTCAATACTATTTAGAATTGTGAAAAGAAAATAAAAGCACTCAAAATATCACAAAGACTTCAATGGCTGAACAAGATAATTTAACACAGTCATGGTATAGAAATATATTTATTAACATGAAAAGGTAGTCATCAAATATTACGCCAAGGAAGGAAGTTTTAAAGCAGAATGATCTGATGTGTTTGTATACTCTCGTATATTTAAATGTTGACAGGTTGAATAAAATTTTTATAGTAGTTAGCTCAGAATAGTGGAAGATCAAAAAAAAAAAA
>NW_006408630.1:3346099-3352978 GCF_000296735.1 Chrysochloris asiatica
AAAGCCTCATCTTTCTCCCGCGGAGCAGCTGGTAGTTTCGAACCGCTGACCTTAAGGTTTGCAGCCCGATTCGTAACCACTACGCTACCAGAGCTCCTCAATGTATAGGAAACAAAAATCCTTACTACTGGACTAATAAATAACATCCATATAAATGTAGAAAAGATTGGAGTTGTCTAAGAGTTTCATCAACACTTATTGAAGCAGCAGTCAGGAAATCAAATGGTGTCTTGCATTAGGTAAATCTGCTGCACAAGACCTCTTTAAAGTGCAGAAGAGCAAAGATAGCAGTTTAAGGACTAATGTGCACCTGACCCAAGCCATGTTTTCAGTAACCTCATATGTATGTGAAAGTTGGGCAGTGAATAAGGAAGACTGTAGAAGAATTGATGCATTTCAGTTATGGTGTTTGAGGAGATTATTATAAGTACCATGGATTACCAAAAGGCCAAACCAATGTGTGTTGGAGTAAGTATAGCTAGAATGCTCCCTGGAAGCCATGATGGCCAGACTTTGTCTCTCATATTTCAGACATATTGTCTGTAGGAACCAATCCTTGGAGAAGGATATTACATTTGGTAAAGTGGAGGATCAGAGAAAAAGAGGACGACAGCCAATGAAATGGATTGTCACAGTGGCAGCTGTAGTGGGCTCATATATAGCAACTATTGTGATGTTGGTGCATGGCCGGGCAGTGTTTCTTTTTGTTGTGCATAAGGTCACTATGAATCAGTACCGACTCGATGGCACCAAACAACAACAAAAATAGTCACTGGTGTGGCACTGTAGGATAAGCACTGGATAGCTAACCGCAAGTTCAGGTGTTCAAATACACTAGCTGTTCCTCAGAAACCTATGAGTCAGAACGGACTCAACAGCATACAACAATAGTCACTAAAAGATTACTGAGTGGCAGATGGGTTTTTGAAAGCTGCTAACATAAAGATTGGTTGTTTGAACCCAACCAACAGTGCTTTTAAAGAAAGTCCTGGTGATCTGTTTAATCCAAAGATCTGCAACATATGGGATTTCCAACCTGAAAGCAGTTAACAACACCACCACCAGCAGTATTGTATATATACATATTACTTTAGCAATTTAGTACATACTTTTGCACACATTATCTCTTTACCATTATGGAAGGTTATACTATTGTTCAGAAATGAGATGTTATAATGCTCATGTGGCTTAATATTATTTTCTCACAGTGGGCCCTGAAATTCAGTTCTCCCTGCCTGCCTGTTTTTTATGTATATTATCATGCATGGCAACGGGCAAACCTATTTTGTGCTCTGAAGAACACTGGTGGTTTTGAGAAGGACTTCATCCCACCTACACGTAAGACATGCTGCCGTTTGGAATTTTCCATTGAGAAAACAAAGTATGGATTCTAAGGAAATGAGAGAAAATGATATTGTGTTGTGGCAATACTTAAGGGGCTCTTCAACAAACTGTTTAGAAGCTCCACTGATTATAGTGGTTAGTTTCACTGGAAACATATAGATGACGTGGATGGACAGAGATTGAGATTTAAGTTTCTTATACTTTTGTGAATTTAATGAAAAACTATGTGGGAACTTGTCAGTTTTCTTCTGTATTTTAAATGAAGGATACCACTCCTCCTCAACCATTTTGGGTACATTTTTCAGAAAAGTAATCAAAATTTTATCAAAATAAATATGTTTATATAATGATTGTGGTTGTTAAGTGCCATCTTGTTGGTTCCAACTCATAGCATCTCTGTTTCCAAGGAGCTGCTGGTAGGTTTGAGCCATCAGTCTTGCAGTTAGCAGTACAGTGCTTACCTATAGCACCACACCAGGCTATTAATATTGTCACAGATATCATTGTGATAATAATAAAAATAACTATAATTTCCTTTCCTGAACACTGTGCATATTTGGAGCTATTGGGGCTAATAAGTTTGTGATATATTTGAAGGTTGTATCTGTCCACTGTTTAAAGACATTCTAGACCATATGTTTAACACACAGCTCTTGATTGTCTCCTTCACCGCAAGTCCACTCCTACAGTCGCTCCAAATTCACCTTAGTATCATCTTTGATTCCTCTCCTCTATTCCATCATGAATTTACTTTGAGTAACATGCAGATTTTTACCACTTCTCACCCACCCCAGTACTTCCTCTTCAAATCATGGCAACATCTTCTTTCATTTAAACATTTGCTGAAGTTTCCAAACTGATCTGCCAGCTTCTGTCCTGGACCCTCCATCCCTTTCAAGTAAATGCCAGATTCATTCTCATTGTCCAACCAGGCCTAGACAACATGGCCCTTCTTACCTCTCTGACCTCATTGTCATTCAGCTTCTGACTTCCTCCAGCAAACCAGAATGCTTCACCACATTTGCTCTTCCCCCTGGCCAGACTGCACTTACCCTATATTGCTGATAACTCGTGCTCTCTCTTCCTTCTGACTTGACTTAGATACTATCTTCTCAGTGATGTCTTACTGAAGAATAATAAACTTGACCTCCCCATCTATTTACCCTACCTTACATTTTCTTATAGTATTTACCATTATATAAATTACTAATTTTATTTCTGTTTTTTGTTGTTGTTGTTGTTGTTGTTGTTTCTTTTATTAACAGATATATTCTTAATCCCTAGATCAATGTGTGGCACATGTAGGGATTTACCAAATGTTTGCTGACCTTATTAAGTCAAAGTTCTTTTTTCTTTTTTTTTTTTTTAATGTGTCAGGTATTATGTTAGGCTTTGGTTGTTTGCTGTTGTTAGGTGCCATTGGGTAGATTTTGATTTATAGTGTCCCTATGCACACCAAAACAAAACACTACCCTGTCCTGCCATATCCTCACACTCATTGCCATATGAGTCCACTGTTGCAGCCACCATATTAATCCATTTTTTTTCTGAGATTCTTCTTCTTTTTCTCTGACCCTCAACTTAACCAAGCATAATACCCTTGTCCAAGGAGTGGTCCCATGTGGTAACATGTCCAAAGTACGTGAGGTGAATTATTACTGTCATTACTGCAAAGGAACATTCTGGTTGTACTTCCAAGAAAGATTTATTTGTTCTTTGACCAGTTCATGGTGCTTTCAGTATTTTTTACCAACACATAATGCAGATGCATCAGTTCTTCTCCAGTCTTCCTGATTCATTATCCAGCTTTCACGTACATATGAATCGGTTATAAATACCATGGCTTGGTTCAGTTACACATTAGTCTCAAAGTGACATCTTTGTTCTTTAAATACATTAAAGAAGTCTTTTGATACGCTCCTTGATTTCTTGACAACTGCTTTCATGAGCACTGATTGTGGACCCAAGTAAAATGAAATCCTTGACAACTTCAATCTTTTCTCTGGTTATCATGATGGTGTTTATTAGACCGTATAATGATTTTTATTTTCTTTATGTTTAAGTGTAATCCATACTGAAGGCTGTATTCTTTGATCTTCATGAATAAGTGCTTCAATTCCTGTTTCCTTTCAGAAAGTAAGATTGTGTCATCTGCATACCAAAGGTTATTAATGAGCCTTCCCACAATCCTAATGCTGTGTTCTTCTACATATAGTCCAGATTCTGCGACTGTTTGCCCAACATACAGATTGAATAAGTATGGTGAAAGACACAACCTGAGCCAACCTTTCCTGATTTTAAATTACACAGTATCCACTTTTTCTTTGAAAGACTGCCTCTTGTCTACGTGCAGGTTCCACATAAGCACAGTTAAGTGTTCTGAAATTCCTATTCTTATCCATAGTTTGCTATGATCGTCACAGGTGAATGCCTTTGAACAGTCAATAGGATACAAGTAAACATTTTTTTCTGGTATTTTCTGCTTTCAGTCAACATTTAACTGATGTCAGCAACGATATTCCTTGTTCCATGCCCTCCTTTGAATTTCTAGCTGCTCCCTTTCAATGTGCTGCTGCAACAGTTTTTTATGTATGTTGAGCAAAATTTTACTTGCTTGTGTGATATTAATGATACTGTCTGATAACTGCCGCATTCCTTTAGGTCACCTTTCTTTGGAATGGTCACAAATATGGATCTAGTCCAATCTAGGCATAAACTAGTGAGTACCTCCCAGTTTAAAGCATTTCAATTGGTATTCCACCAATCCTAGGGCTTTGTTTTTCACTAACGTCTTCAGTGTATATTGGACTTTTTCTTTCGATACCATAAGTTCTTGATCATAGGGTACCTACTGAAATGACTGAATGTCAAACAGTTCTTTTAGGTACACTGACTTGGTATTGCTTCTATCTTCTTTTGATACTTTCTGAAGCATTCAATATTTTGCCCATAGAATCCTTCAATTGTATGAGTCAAGGCTTGACTTTTTCTTCAGTTCTTTCAGTTTGAGAAATGCTGAACATGTTTTCTTTTAGTTTTCTAACTCCAGATCGTCACACATTTTATTATGATACTTTATTTTCTTGAGCTGTTCTTTGAAATTTTCTGTTCAATTGTTTTCCTTTACCATTTCTTCCATTCACTTACCTACTCTAAGTTCAAGAGTAAGTTTCAGAGTCTCTTCTGACTTAACTTTAGTCTTTTCCTTCTTTTTGTCTTCTTCATGACCTTTTACTTTCTTCATGTATGAAATTCTTGATGTCGTCCCACAACTCTTCTGGTTTTGATCATTAGTGTTTAATGCATCAACTCTGTTCTTGAAACGGCCTCTTAATTGTTGTGGGATATTCTCATGGCCATAGTTTGGCTCTTGTGGACTTGATTTAATTTTCTTCAGCTTCAGTGTGTACTTGCATACAAGCAATTAATGATCTGCTCCACAGTCAGCTCCTGGCCTATTTTGACTAATGATAAGGAGCTCCATCATTTTTTTCCACAGAGGTAGTCGATTTGATTTCTGTGTATTATATCTGGTGAGTTCCACATGTATTTATATTGTTGAAGAAAGATATTTGCAATGAAGTCATTGGTCTTATAAAATTCTATCATGTGATCACCAGCATTATTTCTATCTCCAAGGTCGTATTTTCCAATTGTCTCTCCTATTTGTTTCCAGCTTTTGCATTCAAATCACCAGTAATTATCTCGATTACATCTCTGATCAATAGCAGATGGAAGAAATTGGTAGTAATAGTTGGTGAATAAATTTAAATAGTAGTTGTAATAACAGGTCTTCTTTGTAGGCACATAAGGATTACCCTATCATAAATGACACATTAGAATTGTTGTAGTTGTTGCTAAATGCTGTGGCATCAGTTCCAACTCATAGTGACTCTATACAGGATTTTCAAGAAGCAACTCATGGGTTTGAACCACAGACTTTGTGGTTAGCAGTCCAGTGCTTATCTTATAGCACCATATCAGGACTCCATATTGCCATTAAAGTACTATATAAATATGGTTTTATTAACTGAAAATCCTGTTAAAATATATCAAAAATTTTCATTTCCATTTTGTGTTAGGGAGATGTGATTTAATTTGTACTTATTTGGTAGATTTTTTTTTTAGGTACAGGATATTGATTTTAACTAAATTTCCAAAAGCAAAACTTTTATTAGATATAAATCATTTTTATTTGTATAATCAAAGTAACTTGATGTATAATAAAACTTTGTTGTATTTCAGTGGTTTTTCCCAGTCTTCTTCATTTTTGTTTTTCAGAAAAGAGGCACAGTTAGATGAAGAAGGGCAGTTTCTTGTCAGAATAATATATGATGATTCCAAAACTTATGATTTGGTTGCTGCTGCAAGCAAAGTTCTCAGTAAGTTGAACATAACTTTACTTCTTTTGCGCAAAGTGTTTGTGGCTCAAGGTCACGCTGTATGGCTGTGTAGGATATTTGTTTCATAGTCATGATGGGGAGCATATTCATATCTACTGTTAGTCTCAGGCTATGCTGAATTCTATTCTTTCTTTTATAAACCTTTATGGGAAAGCACACTCTAAGCCCTTTCCTCACAGGAAGCCACAGATTGGGGAAGGAAAATAATTACTGACATTTAATACAATAACTTTGGTCACAATGTCAAATGTGCCATAATTACACCACTATGGTGTGCACAAAATATCACTCTCAAATCTCCTTTGCAACCAAAGGTATGCTAGCTATTAGTAAAAACAGCAGAATACAGAGATCTACACACAAAGCTCACACTGAAGAAGACAAAGTTCAAAGACTCCATGGAATGTAAGTTCTAAAAATAGTATAAAATCTTATCCCATAGCACTTAATTTATAACTAGGCTATGGCTTGACTAGGAAACACTGAAGAAGTAGATATACATACACATATGTACGCACACACACACACACACACACACACACACATATATATATATATATATTTGTCAAATAAAATTAGAGAAGCAAATATAACCATAGCAGAATACAAGAATTTAAAAAGTGAATGGTAAGTGATTAACAATAAGAAAAATATTCAGCCTCATTAGTAATCAAAATTCAAGCAAATATGAGATAACTTTTTCATATACATTTGTCAGGTCTTAAATGAAACATCTAGTGTATTCAAGGGTAGAAAAGAAGGAGAAATCTAGCTCATTTTTAATATGATAGTAAATTAAGGTAAATTTTTTTGGAGAACAATTTGGCAACCTGAGCTAAAGTCTTTTTTTTTTTTTTTCCTTAAAAAAAAAATCCAAACACTTTAGAAGTTTTAAAATGAATTAAGTTTCTTTGTATTTAGATTTATATATGACTATTTGTGACAGAATTATCAAAAAATAGGAAAGCTCGCATTTTTAATAATGTATTGGTTAAATAAATTGTTATATTTATAAGTTGAATAAAATAATGACTAAAATGGAGTCCTGGTATGATGGTGTAGGATAAGCACTAGACTGCTCACCACAAATTCAGCAGTTCAAACCCACTGGCCACTCCTTGAAAACATTGGG
>NW_006408630.1:3353659-3363438 GCF_000296735.1 Chrysochloris asiatica
TCTCATCAACTATATTCTATCTATGTCTTTCTCTCAAACATATAAAACAGATCTCAATGCTGGAGAAATCCTCCAAATGTTTGGGAAGATGTTTTTTGTCTTTTGTCAAGAATCTGGATATGATACCATCTTGCGCGTCCTGGGATCTAATGTCAGAGAATTTCTGCAGGTAAGGAATTTGAGGTTTTAGAGTGAAAAGTTCTGAGTTACTTGTGCTTAAACATAGTCTACAGAGTACTTGTGTTTAACCAGATGGAAAAGAAATTAAATTATAGTGATCTTTTTCTAATCCTCATAAAATGATAACTATTGGGTGATCTTTAGTATGTTTTAGCATTTTGATATGTTATTTTGTTTTTGATTGCTAACATCGAATATGCAAGTTTGAAATTACTGTTCTCTGAAAAATACAGCATGGTTTATTGTGATCTGTACATATGTTTTTCTTTCAATGGTATTGTGGTTTCATGCTTTATAAATATGATCTTATATTTTCTATTTGTGATGTATTCTTCGTTAGTTCAGTATAACTAAATAGTATTATTAGCATTTGTCAGAATTGACTCAATGGCAATTCATTACAAAGAGCTTGTTGTTAAAGATAGAGCACAATGGCTTTTTAGTCTATTTGAGAGCTATTGCTCTGAGTTACATATTAATTAGTTCACTGTAGAAGGACAGTAAGAAATCTTCTGAAGTTAGTTTCAGGGAAAGTAAAAGATAAATTATGTCACCAACAGCCTTGTCTTACACTCCTGTTAAAATTACATTAGACGTTTTTTTTACTAGTAAATTACACATTAAATGAGAGGCTATTTCTGGACTACCCTATTTTAAGCACTGACATTTGTGAGACCCTTTTCTTGAAATGTGTTAACACTGAAAATTATGTGCTCTTTTGTAATGGATAGTCTTAAACTGGCTGCTGAAAGCCGTCAGATCTTGCTGGAAAATGATGTCAGTGCAATACTAGTTGAACCAAAGCCCAGTTTTGAGGGAATGTAAACTACTTTCAATCCAGCTGCATTATTGATTTAACAGCCAAAATAAGAACTTTAGTGTTTAATCAAAATGTCTGTTGTTTACATAGTGACATTTTTCGTATAAACTTAAAACAGCATTAAATCAAGATGGAAACGGCTTTGCAGTTCCCTGCCACAGATTTACCAAGCTACTGGTGTCAAAGAAAAAAAAAAAAGCTGCCACTTCCAAATGAAGCAGCTGCCAGGAAATTTTAAATTGAAAATTGCTGGTGTAGTTATGTGCCATAGAGTCAGTTCTGACTAGTAGCGACCCTGTAAAGATTACGGGAGCAGAAAACCTCATCTCTCTCCATGGAGCTGCTGGTAGATTTAAACTGCTGAACTTGCGGTTAGCAGCTCTACATGTAACCCACTTTGCAAATTAAACAGGCTGTTTTTAAATGGATCTTTTAAAATAGATTGAAATTTTATATTAAAAGGATTTTGAGATGTTTGCATTTTTAATACAAGTTCCATTTAAAATTCTTTGGTTGACCACTGTTAGACAAATTTCAAATTTCAGGTACTTTTTCATATTTCTAAATTTCAGTCTCAAAGGACATATATGTTTACAAAGCTATTTCAATATTCAATGGTTTTTACATCTATTATATTGTGACCATCTGATATGCTTGTTATGGGACAGTAAGAACACAAGCATTCTCTAGGTGTTCCCCAATACTTATGTAGGTGTTCCCCTATACTTATGTCCAATAGGATAGCCACTAGCCACATTTGCAACGAGATATCCTGTAAGTATAAACCACCACCAGATTTTAAAGACAGAGTACAAAAGATGAAAAGTGCAAAATAGTTAATTAATAATTTTTTTATTGATTACATGCTGAAATGATAGAATTTTGCATATAAAGGGTTATAATTAAATATATTATTAAAATTATTTCAATCTGTTCCTTTCCCCTCTTTTTAATGTTGTTGTTGTTGTTGTTAGGTGCCACTGAGTTGGTTCTGATTCAAAGTGACCCTGAGGTTTCCGAGGAGTGGCTGGTGAATTTGAACTGCTGACCTTGTGGTTAAACCGACCTTGTGATTCAGTGCTTTATCCTACAGTGCCACATCAGAAAATCTGACTACTAGACAATTGGGGAAGCACTTTGCTTCTTTCCATATGATAAACACTGGACTGCAAACCACAAGGTCCAAAGTTCAGGTCCCCAGCAGAACCTACTAGAGGGCACTTAACAACAGCTAGAAAATTTATCATTGCAAATGTGGCTCACATTTGTGGCTTGCTTTAGTGACTCCCCTTTTATGTCACCCAGACAGTGTGGTATGTAATGTTGCTTCAGATACTTCCAGACTTTTTTTTTCCATGTCAGTAGACAGCCTTAGTTAATATATGTCTAAATCACATTGCATTTTTTTTCATTTTTGTGAAAAATTGTGATAATGAAGAAGCCAGAAAGTTAGAGCATTAACAGTTCTTATCAATATTATATACTTTTACCCACTTCTTTTGTTGTTGTAGTACTGGCTTTAAAATTGTATGTCACAATGGAAAATTGAACATGTTAAAATGTTGCTTTTGGTTAAAGTTAATGTTTATTTTATCATTTTAATAATTTTAAAAGGTCTTAGATCATATGAAAGTTGAATTCTTGGTTACATAAATGGATAAGACATTATGACACATTTCAGTGCTTCACTAAAGAATAAAATAAGCTTCTTCTTGTTAGGGTCCACCTCATAGTCACCTTATGTACAACAGAAGTAAACACTGCCCAGTCCTGTGTCATCCTCATAATTGTTACATTTGAACCCATTGTTGCGGCCACTGTGTTAGTCCATCTCACTGGCAGCTCTTCTTTGCCACTGACCTGCTCCTTTACCAGAGAAAGATGTTTTTCTCCAGGGACTGGTCCCTCCTCATAACACATCCAAAATATGAGAGATGAAGTCTTGCCACCCTGGCTTCTAAGGCGCATTCCGGCTGTGCTTCTTCCTAGACAGGTTAGTTTGTTCTTCTGGCAGTCCATGGTGGTGGTAGTGATGGTGTGCCGTGGAGTCGGTTCTGAGTCATAGCGACCCTGCATAGGGTTTCTGAGGCTATAAGTCTTTACGGAAGCAGAAAGCTTCATCTTTCTCCCACAGAACGGCTGGTAGTTTCAAACTGCTGACCTTGAGGTTAGCAGTCCTACTAGTAACCACTATGCTACCAGAGCTGCTTTCTTGCAGTCCACAGTACTTCTAATATTGTTCTCCAACACCATAATTCAAACGTAGCAATTCTTCTCCTGTCTCCCTATTTCGTTGTCCAACTTTTACATGCATATGAGGCTATTGAAAATTCCATGGCTTGGGTATTTAGGGTATTGAGGAGCCAGCTCTTCCCCCCCCCCAATCATATTTGAGTGCCTTACAACTTCAGGGGTCCATCCTTCCAACTTAAGGGGCTCATTTTCTTGCACTATATCTGACAATGTTCCACTGTCATTCATAAGAATTTCAATGGTTAGGCAGTCAAAAGTGGTCTGTCTCTCATTCTTTCTAGTCTGTCTTAGTCTGGTAGGTCCTCTGAAATCTGTCCACCATGGCTGACCCTGATGGTATTTAAAATATTGATGATATAGCTTCCAGCATCACAGAAACACACAAGTCATCACAGTCTGACAAACTGACAGACGAGTGGTGGGTAAGATAAACCAAACATCATTTTAAAGCTACTTTGAAGCTTTTACTTCTCGCTTACTTCCTGTTTTCAATTAACCACTAAAACTTTTCCAGTCCATTTCTCAGATACTCTATTTTAAGGTTTGTGTCACTTTTCGCCATTTCCTGTTTCACTTTTCTGCAAAGGCTTATTATTATCTGAAGTTTAGATTCTTCTGTTACCCCTCATGAGTCCTCCAATCTGTTCCTCCTCTAGAATATCATTGTATTTTTCTGATATAGAAAGATATATTTATTGTCTCATTTTCTTGCTTAAAGCCCTCAGGGATTTCCCCATTGTTTATTGGAAAAGTCATAAATACATAAAACTATTAAAGCTGTTTACATCTCATACTCATCTGTTATCCTTTTCTTCCCAGCCAAGGCAAACTGAAAGTATCTTTTGGAATCTTTCATTTATTTTGCTCCATCTGGACTCGGAAATTTTGCACATGGTTTTCTCTTTAAAGCAGTCTTTTTCCTGCTCTTTTTTTATCTAAGAATAGATCAATCCTATTCTTCTTTCTGAAAATACCAGAAAGAAGTTTACTTGTGCTTTATTAACTATACAAAGGCGTTTTTGACTGTGGGGATCATGACAAACTATTGATAACATTGCAAATAATGTGCATTCCATAATACTTCATTGTGTTCATGAGAAACCTGTACATAGACCAAGAGGCAGTTCTAAGAGCAAAACAAGGGGATACCAAATGGTTTAAAATCAGGAAAGGTTTGCACAAGAAAGTTGTATCTTATCATCATATTTATACAATCTGTATTGAATTCAATCTGAGCAAATAATCCAAGAAACTGGATTATATGAAAAACTTGACCTCAAGACAAGAAGAGGCTCATTAACAGCCTGTGCTAAGCAAATGACATCACCTTTCTTTCTGGAAGTGAAGAAGCCTTAAAATACTTAATGATGAAGATCTAAGACTATGCCTTCACTATGGATGCACCTCAAAGTAATAAAAATGAAAACCCTTACAAATATATCAATACGTAGCATCATGATAAATGGAGAAAACATTAAAGTTATCAAAGACTACATTTTGGTTGCTCCACAATCAACACTCATGGATGCAATGGGCAAGAAATCAGAGGATGTATTCCACTAGGCAATTCTGCTGTCAAACACCTGTTTAAAGTATTAAAGAGCAAAGATGTCAGTTTGAATATTAAGGTGCACCTGACCTCCTAAGCATGTGAAAGTTGGACATTGAATGAAGAAGACCATAGAAGAATCGATATACTTGAATTATGATGTTGGGGATACCCAGACGAACAAACAAATCTGTCTTAGAAGAAGTACAAGCCAGAATGTTCCTGAGAAGTAAGGATGGCAAGACTTTGTCTCCCATTCTTTGGATCTGTTACAGGAGGGAAAAGTCCCTGGAGAAGGATTTCATGCTTGGTAAAGGGAAGGATCAGCAAAAAAGAGGATAGCTTCCAGTAAAATGGATTGACAGAGCAGCAACACTAATGGGCTCATTTGTTGTTGTTGTTAATTGCCATCGAGTTGGTTCCAACCCATAGTGACCCTGTACAGGGTTTCCGAGGGTGTAAATCTTTACAGGAGTAGAAGGCCTCATCTTTCTCCCGTGGAACAGCTGGTAGTTTCAAACCGCTGACCTTAAGGTTTGCAGCCTGATTCGTAACCACTACGCTACCAGAGCTCCTACATGGCAACAATTGTGAGGATGGTTCATGGCCATGTAGTGTTTCCGTCTGTTGTTGTACATAGGGTCGAAATGAGTGAGGACTGACTAGAGATTGTTGTTGTTGTTGTATGGTGCCATCGAGTCGAAACCGACTCATAGCGACCCCATGCACAGCAGAACGAAACAATGTCCGATCCTGGGCCAACCTCACAACCGCTGCCACACTTAACACCATCAATGGCCGATCCATCTCGCTGGGGGTCTTCCTCTTTTTCTCTGACCCTCCATCTTACCAAGCATGACGTCCTTTTCTAACGACAGTTCCCTCCTGACAATATGTCCAAAGTATGAGAGACAAAGTTTAGCCATCTTGGCCTCCAAGGAGCACTCCGGCTGCACTTCTAACAAAACACCTATTGGTTCTTTTGGCAGTCCATGGAACTTTTAGTATTCTACTCCAACACCACAATTCAAAGGCATCAATTCTTCTATGATCTTCCTTATTCACTGTCCAGCTTTCGCATCCATAACGAGGTTATTGAAAATACTATGGCTTGGGTCAGGTGCACCTTAGTCCTCAAGCTGACATCTTTGCTCTTCAATACTTTAAAAAGTTCCTGTGCAGCAGATTTGCCCAATGCAATAGTTGTTTGATCTCTTGACTGCTGCTTCCATGAATGTTGATAATTGATCAAAGAAGAATGAAGTCCTTGACAACTTCAATCTTTTCTCCATTGTTAAGAATGTTGTTTATTGGTCCAGTGGTGAGGATTTTTGTTTTCTTGACATTGAGATGCAACCCATACCGAAGGCTGTGTTCTTTGATCTTCACAGTAAATATTTCAAGTCCTCTTCACCTTCAGCAAGCAAGGTTGTATCATCTGCATATCGCAAGTTGTTAATGAGTCTTCCTCCAATCCCGACGCCACGTTTTTCTTCATAGAACCCAGCTTCTCGTATTATTTGCTTAGCATACAGGTTGAATAAGTATGGTGAAAGAACACAACCTTGTCACACACCTTTCCCAATTTTAAAACAGTCAGTGTTCCCATGCTCTGTTCGAACAACTGCTTCTTGGTCCAGGTACAGATTTCTCAGAAGTACAATTAAGTGTTCTGGAATACTCATACTTCTCAACGTTGTCCATAGCTTGTCATGATCCACACAATCAATAGCCTTTGCATAGTCAATAAAGCATAGGTGAACATCTTTCTGATATTCTCTGCTTTCAGTCTAGAGATAGCACCTAATAACTACAATACTAACGTTCTGCCTGTAGGTCACATTTTTTTTCTTTCAGGAAGCCTCAACACATTTCTCCCACCTCTACTCTACTCCAGTCAAATTGCCTTGCTTTGTCTTGCTCTTAAGTTTTTGTGTGTCATGGAATCAGTTCCAACTCCTAGCGATGCTGTAAGAAAGAATAGGACTGCCCCTAAGAGTTCATTGGGCTTTAACCTTTATGGGAGCAGATCACCATGTCTTTTCTCCTGCTGAGTGGTTGATGGGCTCAAACTACTTTATGGTTAACAGCCAAGTGCTTAACCACTGCATGACCAGGGATTCTTCCTGTTACCATTGTTGTTATTAAGTGCCTTCAAGTCAGTTCTGATGTATGTATAGTGACCCTCTGTAGCACTTCTGAAGCTGTAAATCTTCACGGGAGCAGAAAGCCTCATTTTTTTCTGGTGGAGTGGCTGGTGTGCTTGAACCACTGACCTTGTGGTTCCAAGCCCAGTACTTCTTGTACAAAGCAACCTCTCTCTCTTGCTGTCACAGCATGCTATAATTCCCCAGCCACAGTAGTTTTCACGTGAGATTCACATTTTTGTTGTTGTTGTTGTTGTTGGACTAGAATGTAAACTTCATGAGGCCAAAGACCATGTACTTATATATTAGCTGCTGTCTAAGAGAGAATGAAATACTGTATTTAAAAGACATTTTGCTTGTACAAAATAAGGAAATAAAAACAATGATAGATCAAGATGAATTCTCTTATTAAGGATAACAAAATTCCATTTTGAATGAGATTATATAACTTTATGTAGAATGAATCACAAATTGAAATAAAAAAATAGGCAGAAACTACATACATCAGCTTCCTTGTCCTATGGGCATGGTAAACTACTGTTTATTAATTAATCTGCAAGAAAGTTTACTTGTATTTGTTAATATTTTTTTAAATGTACATCCTAATTTCCCTCTGAAGCTCTCAGCAAGGGGTAGGGAATCTTTCTTATGCCAAAAATTTATAACATCATTCATGGGTCATACAAAATTATCAATTTAATAATTAGCCTACTAAATTTGGCCAAACATTTAATTAGCTTGGGTCTGACTCCACCACACTTAACAACAAAAGCAATGTGATGGCTGGAACTGTGGCTGCCTTAGCAAGGCCAAACAAAATGATTTCAAGGGCTTTGTACAGCTTGCTGGAAGGAGTTCTGGTAGCGTAGTGGTTACGAATCGGGCTGCAAACCTCAAGGTCAGCAGTTCGAAACTACCAGCTGTTCCACAGGAGAAAGAGGAGGCTTTCTGCTCCCGTAAAGATTTCCAGCCTCAGAATCCCTGTACAGGGTCGCTTTGAGTCGGAACCAACTCCACAGCACATAACTACCACCATCATACAGCTTGCTGTTGTGGTGCTGTAGGTTAATGCACTGGACTGTAAAGTCAGTTTGAATTACAAGGTTGATGGTTCAAGCTCACCAGTTGCTCCTCGGAAACCCTATACCGGGTTGCTATGGGTCGGATCCTACTCCACGGTACTTAACAACAATAACAATACAGCCCACTGGCCAGATGTTCTACACCTCTGCTCTGAAGGAATTAAAATAACTATTTAAATCATAACATCAGAACTTACTGTGACCAGCCATGTCCAAAACTGTTAAGCTCTGACTCACTCATCATGCAAAGGAGAACTTCTAGTGAATCTTCTCTCCTCAATCTCTCAAGTGGATCCAAGTTAAGATTGGCACTCTGGTATATATCTTTATACTTTCCTAACATAATTTTTAAAGTTTCCAAATACTGTATTAGGCACAGTATGTAACAGGTATCCAATAAAGACTTGAATGATAGAATTAATTAATTCTCAAGTATATGCTTTTTTGTTGTGTTTAATTTGGGCCAGGGAGTCCTGGTGTGGTGCTGTGGGTTAATGCGCCAGACTGTAAAACCATTTGAACTGCAAGTTCACCAGTGGCTCCTCGGAAATCCTATGCAGGGTCACTATGGGTCGGAACCGACTCAACGGCACTTAACAACAACAACAACAGTTCTATCAAGGTTGAAGTTCAAGCCCTCCAGCTGCTCTGGAGCAAGAAAGATAAGACTTTCTGCTCCTGTGAAGGTTTACAGCTTTGGAAGCCCTATAGAGGGTCATCACGAGTCAGAACTGACTTGACAACACACATGCCACTATCATTCTATCAAGAAAATCCATCTCATGCTCTGTTGAAATTTTCTATTTCCTTTTTTTAAAAAACTTTTTATTTTGAATTGAGTGATGCTTTATAGACAAGATCATCAGCTTGACATTCAGTAAATCATGCACTTTGTTTCATCTCAAAGATTATAATCCCCTCCCTGCAACAACAGTTAGCCTACTCCCTCCATGTGGTTCCCCATTTACATCTTATACTTCACAAATTAACAAAGCAAAAATATTTGATGTACACAACAAAACAAATAACGTATATTCATTTAAGTGTTCAAAGGGCACATTCTGCAAGTCAGCCTCCTACCTGCAGGTACTCAGCCTTACTGGCCTAGGGTCCACAGCTGCTCTGTCTCTCCATTCCTTAACTATAGCAAACACATTGGTTTCTAGTCAGTTCCAATTCAGCAATTCTATAGGGTGAACTAGAACAGCCTAATAAGGTTTCCAAGGCCATAATCATTATGGAAGCAGATTGCCACATTATTCTCCCACAGAGTGGTGGTGGTTGTTGTTAAGTGCCACCAAGTTGGTTCAGACTCATGGCCACTTTATATAGGGTTTCCAAAGGGCAGCTAGTGGGTTGGAACCACCGACTTTGTGGTTAGCACTCCAGTGCTTATTCTACAGAACCACACCAGGATCCTTTACAACTACCAACCTTTGAACTAGCAGTTTAGTGTTTAACCAATGTACCACGAGGGCTCCTTTTATTATATTCAATAACACACACTATTGATAGCATCTATAATTTAGTTTCAGAGAAATATTTTTCTTAAGTGAATATATCCTTTCCTTTGACTTGTTGTTTGTTGTTGGGTGTCATGGAGTCAGCACTGACTCATAGCAACCCTGTGCACAATAGAATGAAACACTGCCCGGTCCTGTACCAACCTCAGAGTCTTTGATACACTTGAGCTCATCAGTCTACCACTGTGCCAATTCATCTATATGAGGGTCTTCCTCTTTTTCTCC
>NW_006408630.1:3369158-3371795 GCF_000296735.1 Chrysochloris asiatica
GACACGGGTCAACTGGGCAGGGCAGAAGTCTGTTAGTTCTTAAGGTACAACAAAATATATTCAGTATTCTTTGATAGCACCATAATTCAAAGGCACTAATTCTTCTCTGGTATTCTTTATTCATTGTTCTACTTTTGCATGCATATAAGGCAATTGAAATTACTGTGGCTTGGGTCAAGAGCATCTTTGTCCTCAAAATGATATATTTGCTCTTTAACACTTTAAAGAGTGCTTTTGCAGAAGATTTGACTAATGTAACACATCGTTTGATTTCCTGACTGCTGTTTCATTGTTGTTTGTTGATCCAAGTAAAATGACATTTTTGACAACACCAATAAATGTTTTCTCCATTTATGATGATGTTGCTTCCTGGTACAGCTGTAAGCATTTTTATTTTCTTTATGTCGAGATTACTAACTTGGTAGAAACAGTTGTTCAGTTAATACTTCCTCTAGTGTTCCATACATTTCAGTGATCAGTTACAGAAAAGTAACCTGGTAGAAGGTTCAGATGAATCCAGCCCCAACTTTGTTCTGTCCAGCTGAACTCAGTCATCAGAATTAAGAGAGATGAATATAAATTATTGTTATAAGTTGATTACTTTTTGGGTTGGTTTGTTACTCAGTGATGAATGCTTGAAACACAACTGAGTATGCTTTTTCATGTAAGGGTTTTTTCATCTAAGGGTTTATGTTTGTTACACATAATTATGGAGGAGGGCAGGGTTAATATAGCTAAGATAATATTTGACCTCTGGGAATGAAATGCAAGTCAATCAAAAACAGAACAACTACAGAAATTTAACTCTGACCCAGGTCATCCCATATTTCAAAAGCTTCCTTAGTCAGGAATACTTAGTTAAGTTATCATGGTTGTCATATTAATTCCTATCACTTTCAAACACCAATATTCTTCAAATAATCTGGATATGTTTAAATAATTAAGGGATCCTCAATGTGATATCTTTCTCTAGATCTTTATGGTTAGAATAGGGGCCTCCTGAATGCCTATCCTCTGTTCTTTTGGTAGAGTTTCATTGCATTATGTATTCTTTACATCTCCAACAATTCTATAAGAGATGGAATGAAATTTAAATGAGCGTCAAAGTCCACTTGGTTTAGTATAGAAAAATAAATGAGCAATATATAATTATATATTGGTGTGGTGCTGTAGGTCAATGTGCTGGATTGCAAAGTCAGTTTGAACTACAAGGTTGGTGGTTCAAGCTCAACAGTCACTCCTTGGAAACCCTATACAGGGTCACTATAGGTCTTAACAACAACAACAGTGTAATCATAGAGGACAGTGAGTAGTTAAATTGTTGACGTATTTAAATCTGCATAGAAACCTCACCTGAATAATTACACATTCTTTAATTATTTGCTGGAGGCACTGCTCCTTGAGCTAATTTTGGGATGATGGCATTTTACAGATTCACTCAGTTACATATCTGAGAGTTTCTCTATGGGAGCTCCTGTTCAGCATGCTGTGGAATTTTTTCAGTTCATGTCAGTTCTAGGTTTTGGCTTAAAAATCACAATTATTGTCTTTTGGCCAGTCCACCAGGAGCAAGCTGGGATTGATGACTAATCTAATTCTTAAATGTTTATACAAGTGTTATTTTGGGTAATATGAAGATTTTCCTGAGCAGCTGTAAAACCTATTACTTCCCTAAATTATTTATAGTAGTTCTTAGAGAAATAACAAGCAATATTCACTTTATTTTTAACTCTGGAATTTTAAGAGGAACTGCTTTCTAAGTATCTAAAATTTCAGTTTCTATAACATGTAATTTTTAAATTGCCAAATGGGAACTGTGATTTTAAAAAACAATAATATATAAAGGAAGATGAGTATTTAGACTGATAAGATTGTTTCTTCTTTTAATAATGTGTATTTTTCATAATCTTAAAAAATACTGACTAATGGATTCATTGTCAAGTGTAGGATTACAAAATTTGGTTTTCCTTCTCATAAATTTAAAATGAATGAAGATAGCAATTCTTTTATGACTATTTTCCATTTATCCATATTTAAAGTATGTCTTTTGAATAGCAGGTAATGATAAATCTCTAGTTTAAAAATATTCCCAGTAAAAATAATTTTAGTGACTCTGATATAATTTATTTTAAATAGCACTTTAAATTATTATTCATTTCTTGGTATCTTTTCAGTTGGAAGCCTATTTTTAAACTGAATCCAACAGGAAAATTCTTAGTTGCCCTCCCAGAGCTGTTCATACCTTGCCTTTGGTGTTTCTCATTACCTATGCAATTGGTATTATACTTAATTTACCAAGCACAATGCCATTGAATAGATTTCAATACACAGTGACTGTATTTAGGGATTCCCAGACTATAAGTTTTTATGTAAGCAGCAGACACTCCTCCATTTCCTGTGAGTGACTGGTAGGTTTGAACCACTGACAATGGAGTAAGCATCCCAACAATATTTATCCTTATTGTTGTTGCTAAGTGCTTTTGAATCAGTTCGAACTCATAGCAACCATGTATAAGGTTTCTGAGGAGCTGCTGGTGAGTTTGAATAGTCAATCTTGTGATTTAAAATGACCTAGTGGTCCACTCATCAGTCAGTTTGTCGTACTGTAATGGCTTGTGAGTTGCTGTGATTCTGAAA
>NW_006408630.1:3371895-3373670 GCF_000296735.1 Chrysochloris asiatica
GCAAGTCAGCCTCCTACCTGCAGGTACTCAGCCTTACTGGCCTAGGGTCCACAGCTGCTCTGTCTCTCCATTCCTTAACTATAGCAAACACATTGCTTTCTAGTCAGTTCCAATTCAGCAATTCTATAGGGTGAACTAGAACAGCCTAATAAGGTTTCCAAGGCCATAATCATTATGGAAGCAGATTGCCACATTATTCTCCCACAGAGTGGTGGTGGTTGTTGTTAAGTGCCACCAAGTTGGTTCAGACTCATGGCCACTTTATATAGGGTTTCCAAAGGGCAGCTAGTGGGTTGGAACCACCGACTTTGTGGTTAGCACTCCAGTGCTTATTCTACAGAACCACACCAGGATCCTTTACAACTACCAACCTTTGAACTAGCAGTTTAGTGTTTAACCAATGTACCACGAGGGCTCCTTTTATTATATTCAATAACACACACTATTGATAGCATCTATAATTTAGTTTCAGAGAAATATTTTTCTTAAGTGAATATATCCTTTCCTTTGACTTGTTGTTTGTTGTTGGGTGTCATGGAGTCAGCACTGACTCATAGCAACCCTGTGCACAATAGAATGAAACACTGCCCGGTCCTGTACCAACCTCAGAGTCTTTGATACACTTGAGCTCATCAGTCTACCACTGTGCCAATTCATCTATATGAGGGTCTTCCTCTTTTTCTCCCACCTTCCATTTTACCAAATGGTTCTCCTGACAATGTGTCCAAAGTGTGAAAGATGAAGTCTGGCCATCTGGGCTTCCAGGGAGCATTCTGACTGTACTTGTTCCAACACAGACTGGTTTGTTCCTTTGACAGTCCATGGCACTTTCCATATTCTCCTCCAACATCATAGCTCAAATGCATCAATTCTTCTATGGTCTTCCTTATTCACTGTTCAACTTTGGCATGCATATGATGTTATTGAAAATTCCAATAAATGGAATTTGGCTCAGGTGCACCTTAGTCCACAAAATGCCATCTTTGCTCTTCAACACTTTAAAAACATCTTGTGCAGCAGACTTACCTAATGCAATACATCGTTTGATTCCTTGACTGCTGCTTCCATGAGTGTTGATGGTGATCTGAGCAAAATGAAGTCTTTGACAACTTGATCTTTTATCCATTTATATTGATGTTATTATTGGTCCAGTGGTGAGGATTTTTCTTTTCTTTATGTTGAGGTTGGAATTTTGAGCCCAGCAGCTGCTCTGAAGGGAGGAAGATGAGGCTTTCTGCTCCAGCAAAGATTTTCAACCTCAGAAATCCTGTATAGGGACCCTATGAATCATCATTGAGTTGGTGGCACTTAAAAACAACAATTTTTTTTAGTCCCCCAAGACTTATATGGGAAACAACTAAAAATCTTAAATGGACAAAGTAAAACAATAAAATATTTTTGAAGCAATAAAATATTTTTAAAAGATCTTTTGAGGAGTCTTTTCAGAAATACTGTCGTTTTCTGAAGTGAATTAAGCAACTTTAAACAGTTTGGAATTTATTTTTCTTAAATCTGATTGTGAAACCATCAATTTTTGAGCTATTAATTAAAATAATAAATTCATTGAAGTTTATTTTACTCTTTTGGTTAATTTAGTAATTTAAAGCATGAGCTATCACAAAGACGTAAGAAAAAATAGAAGAGATTTTATTTTGAGTTTGGGATTCTATGTATTTAACTCCGTATATGGTCTTTTGGAAGAGGTGCAGCCAGAGTGCTTCTTGGAGGCCAAGATGGCAAAACTTCGTCTCTCATGCTTTGGACATATTGTCAGG
>NW_006408630.1:3374065-3375244 GCF_000296735.1 Chrysochloris asiatica
ACTCGATGGCACCTGACAAATGGTCTTAAAGATAACGTATGCTTCAATAAAATTTTTAAAATCTGTTTTGCCAGTTTCCTCTTCCTAAATTAATACTCCTGGTGTGGCACTGTAGAATCATTGGACTGTGAACCACAAGGTCAGCAGTTCAAACCAACCAATTGCTCCTTGGAAACCCTATACAGGATCACTGTGAGTTGGAATCAACTCAATGGCTCTTAACAATAACAACAACAAATTAAGACTAAAATACATGCTGCTATGATTGTAAATTTCTATCTGAAACTCTACTGTATTGTTCAAACTCTTGCAGAGAATGCATGGAAAACTGCTGGTAGGATTATCCAATGTAAGAAATTACATTCTTAATGCATTCTCAGTTCTACTTTCCGATTTTCTATTCTATCACAGCAATTTTATTTTCCAAAAATATTTCTGAAGCTAACTCGATCCACACGTTCTTCTACAATATGAGGTTGCCACTCCCCCATCAAGAGATGAGGTCCCTCTTCCCATGAATTTGGAGTGACATTAGCAAAGTTTTTGACTAATAGAATATGGCAAAAGTGACATTTTGAACATTCTAAGACAAAAGCTTAAGAATTCTTGAGGTTTCGGTTGTTATTAGGTGTCATTGAATCGTTTCAGACTCACAGCTACCTTATGTGGAATAGAATAAAATGCAGCCCAATCCTGTGCCTTCCTTACAATCATTGCTATTTGAGCACATTGTTACAGTCACTGTGTCAGTCCATCTTGTTTAGGGTCTTATTCTTTTTCACTAACTCTCTACTTTATCAAGCAAGATGTCCTTTTTCAGGAATTAGTATCATATCCAGAGTTGTTGTTGTTAAGTGCCATAGAGTCGATTCCGACCCATCGGGTTTCCAAGGAGCAGCTGGTGAGCTTGAACCACTGACGTTGCAGTTCAAACAACTTTGCAGTCTGACGCATTAGCCCACAGCGAGATGAGATGAAATCTTGACATCCTCACTTCTAAGGAGCATTCTGGGTTTACTGCTTCCAATACAGATTTGTTAGTTCTTTTTTTTTTTTTCATTGTAGCCTTCTCTATACTTTTTTTTTTTATTATTAAATGTTTTTATTTTGGATTGAGTGAAAGTTTACAGGGCACATCATCAGCTTCACATTCAACCATTCATATAGCTTGTTTCATTA
>NW_006408630.1:3383609-3431678 GCF_000296735.1 Chrysochloris asiatica
ATGCTTTTGAGTTATAGTGTTGGATGAGAATATTGAAAGTGCCATGGGCTGTCGAAAGAACCAATAGATCCGTTTTTGAAGAAGTGCAACCAGAGTTGCACTTGAGGCCAAGATGGTCAAACTTTGTCTCTCATACTTCGGACATATTGCCAGGAGAGACCAGTCACTGGAGGAGGATATCATGTTTGGTAAGGTGGAAGGTCAGAGAAAAAGAGGAAGACTCCAACAAGATGGATTGGCCAGGTGGCAACATTGATGGACTCAAGTGTCGCAATAATTGTGAGGTTGGCCTAGGATCGGGTAGTGTTCCATTCTTGTGCATAAGGTCACTATGGGGTCGGTACTGACTTGATGGCACCTAGCAACAACAACAACCAATGCTTACCCTACAGCTCCAAATTGTGTTATTGTTTTAGGTGCTGTTCAGTCAGTACTGACTCATACAAAACACTGCCTGGTCATGTGCCAACCTCTCAATCATTTCTATGCTTGACGTCTAGATGCTGCCACTGTGCCAGACCTTCTCACTGGGGTGTTGTTGTTAGGTGCCATCGAGTCAGTCTTGACTCATAGCAACTCTGTGCACAACAGAGTGAAACAATGCCTGGTCCTGCACTACCCTTACAGTTCTTGCTACATTTGAGCCCATTGCTGCTGCCACTGTGCCAATCCATCTCATTGTGAGTCTTCCTCTTTGTCTCCTCTACTTTACCAAACATGATATCCTTCTCCAGGAGCTGGTCCCTCCTAACAATCTGTCTGAAGTGGGAGAGACAAAATCTGATCATCTTGGATTCCAAGGAACATTTTAGCTGTACTTCATCCAACACATATTGTTTTGGCAGGCCATGGTACTTTTAATATTCTCCTCCAACAGAATAATTTAAATGCATCAGTTCTTCTACAGTATTCCTTATTATATCACTATCCAACCCTCACATGCATATGATGTTATTGAAAATACCACAGCTTTAGTCAGGCGCACCTTAATTCTCAAACTGACATCTTTGCTCTTCAGCACTTTAAAGAGGTCCTGTGCTGCAGATTTGTCTAATGCAATATGTTGTTTTTTTTCTTGACTGCTGCTTTCATGAGTGTTAATGGTTGATCTGAGCAAAATGAAGTCTTTGGCAATTTCAATATTTTCTCCATTTGTATGGATGTTGTTTATTGGTCCAGTGGTGAAGACTTTTGTTTTCTTTACATTGAGATGCAACCCATACTGAAGGCTGCGGTCTTTGATCTTCATCAGTAAGTATTTTAAGTCCTCTTCCCTTTCAACAAAGTCCTCTTCCCTTTCAACAAAGTTGTATGTATCATCTGCATACAACAGGTTGTTAATGAGTCTTCCTCCAATCCTGCTTCTCCTATTATTTGCTCAGCATACAGATTGAATAAAGGTGGGGAAAGAATACAACCCTCGTGTACACCTTTCCTAATTTTAAACTGTTCGGTGTTCCCTTGTTCTGTTCGAACAACTGCCTCTTGGTCTATGTACAGGTTCCTCATGAGCACAGTTAAGTGTTCTGGAATACTCATTCTTTGCAATGTTGCCATGATTTGTCATGATCCACACAATTGAAAGCCTTCGTGTAGTCATTAGGAACATTTACAGCTGTTAGAAAGAACAAGGGGACGCTGAAAAGTTTTTAAATCAAGATATGTGTGTGCCTGGGTTTGCATCCTTACACCATACTTATTTGCTCTGTATACTGAGCAAATAATCTGAGAAGCTGGACTATATAAACAAGAACATGGATCAGAATTGGAAGAAGACCCCTTAATAACCTGCCACATGCAGATGACACAACCTTGCTTGCTGGAAATGATGATGACTTGAAATGCTAATGAAGATCAAAGATTGCAATCTTCATTATGCATTGCATTTCATTGCACAGAAACTAAAATACTCACAAGCATGACAATAAATAATATATGATAAATGAAGAAATTACTGAAGTTGGCAAAGGCTTCATTTTGCTTAGATCCATAATTAACAGTCAGGGAAGTAGCAATCAAGAAATCAAATGTGTGCCTGACCCAGCTATGGTATTTTAATAGCCTCACTTGCATGTGAAAGTTGAACAATTTGAATTATGGTATTGGCGAAAAAGTACCATGGACTTCTGAAAAACGGAACAAATCTGTCTTGGAAGCAGTGCAGCCAGAATTCTCCTCCTTCTTGTTGTTAAGTATCATTGAATTGTTTCTGATTCATTGGGGCCCTACAAAGAGTTTCCGAGAAGCAACAAGTGGGTTTGAACCACAACCTTGTGGTTCAAACTGACCTTTCAGTACAGTGATTATCCTTCAGTACCACACCATGATGCCTTAGAAGTGAGGAAATTGGGATTTTTGTCTCTCATTGTTAGGTCACAGTATCAGCAGGTACCAGTTTCTGGGGAAAGATATCAAGCTTGGTTAAAGTAGAGCATCAACAAAAAAGAGAAAGACTGATTTTAGTGGTTGGTGCGTAAATTTGAATAATAGTGGTATTAACTGATGTTCCTTGAAGGCATATGGATATCATCCTAAATCTTGAAATGTTCTTTTTGATGATGAATATGATGCCATACCTCTTTAATATGTCATTTCTTGCACAGTAAATTATGTGATTGTGTGATTCAAAATGGCCAATGCCAGTTCATTTCAGCTCACCAATGCCTAGGATATTGGCATTAATGAATTCTATTTTATATGTCACAACTTCCAATTTTCCTAGATTTTTACTTCGAACATTCCATGTTCTGATTATTAATGTATCTTTACAACTGTTTCTCCTCATTTTGAGTTGTGCTCCATCCACAATGTATGTCCCTAAACCTTTGCTCCAGACACATCAATATGGTCAACTATACTTGGAGGAGGCAGCTCTTCCCCAGTTGTATTTTGAGTGCCTTCCAAACTGAAGGACTCTCTTTTCAGCATTAAATCTGACAATATTCTGGTGTTCTTCATCATGTTTAAGTATTCTGGTGCTGTCTGACAGTGTTCCACTGTCATAAGGTTTCCAGTGACTAAATATTCAGAAGTAGCCCGTCTCACCTTCTTCCTATTCTTCCATGTTGTTGTTGGTAAGTGCAATCCCATCAGTTCCTACTAATACTGACCTTGTACAGGATTTCTGAGAAGATGCTGGTGTGTTTGAACTGCCAACCTTCTGGTTTGTAGTCCAGTGCTGATCCTGCAGTGCCACACCAAGAGTCCATAGGTCTTGCTTACTTAGACTGTTTATATTCAATTCTAAAATGACTCATTTCCTTAAAACTTGGCAAAATATTTTTCATATGCTATGTTTCTCAAAAAAGAAAAATATTGGTCCTATTTATCAGGTATGTGAGGAATAAGAATTAATCTAGAGGTAAACCTCTTTGTATCTTTTTTTTTTTACTAAAATAAAAGAGGTATATAATAATTTATTTTTAAAGATGTCTTCCAAATATAAACTTAAAACAACACCCAGTAGGATAAGCATTCTAGAAGACTGAGAAACCTCTACCTTGTGATTTTCAAGCAAGGTCTCTCTGTAACATTAATGTGGAAGTTTTAGGATTTGTGAATTAGATATCCTGGAAAGGAGTAAATGAAGTAGTTGAGTTCTGGAGGCCTTGAGTTTTGTAATTATGTATGAGCTTATTTTTGGTAAGCATATCATGAAGTAAAGTTTTGCATTTATTTTGAAATATTCCAAGATCTTTAACATTATGAAAATTTAAAGTATTTCTCAAAGAAATAATACATTATTTTTGTTTTCTAAATTAAAGCTGAAACTCCACTATCGTTTCCAAGGGTACCAGAATTAGTTTGTTAATGATAAATGCTAGGTGATAAGATTAACCGAATCTGTAAATAACAGCATTCCTGAATAGAAAGTACATTTTGTTTTTTACAAAAATGATATTAGGGCATTGAGAAATGAATTTAAAACCTCTGGCTTTTTATATCCTAGGGTAAAATAAACAGATGAACTTATTTCCTATCCATTTTCTATTTTGTAATTTTATAATGCTAAGAATGAACTAAAAGAATATTTGAAATTTGTTTCATTTATTTCCTAGAAAATTTGCTTCATTGTTTACTTGTGTTGAAATACAAGAAGTCTTCAAAAAGTTCATGGAGTATTGACATGAAAGATAATGGATTTTTTTCCCACATACTTTTTGAAGCCTCCTCATATATGTGTTGAAACTTCTCATTCATATTTGTATATTCTCTGGTTTTGACCATGCAGATCTTTCTTTCTGTAACTGCTTCCATGGATGTATATAGAAATACAAGAGATACCATTTTAATATGCAACTTTGCATATCCAGAATACATTGTTAGGTGGTTGGATTATTGACTTGTGGAGATAGTGTGATAGAACGTGGAGAAAATCTCTTTTTCTGTTTTGAGAATTTGTATGTGCTTGTGGCCTTTGAGCTTGCTGCAGCAATTATAGTCTGACTCTGGAGGCCTGGCAAAGGATCAGCAATGGACTGCTAACTGCAAGTTTGGCAGTTCAAACCCACCAGCTGCTCCTTGGAAACTCTATACAGGGTTGCTTTGAGTCTGAACTGGATCGATGGCACTTAAAACAACAAATGAGTAAGGCAATTTTATTAGCAAAATAAATACAATCAAATAAAATACTTTCATTTTTAATCATAAATTCCATTTCTCAGAATGGAAGACTGTGACAATTACTTTTGAGAGGATGAAGCCAAGTAAGGAAAGCTAAAACTAAAGAAATCCCAGGAGAGTTTTATATGTTAGATCCTACGTAAAGAAAATTAATGTTATGTTAAATGGTGTTAAATCTTTTATGCTCCAGGAAAGTTATTTGTTTGTCCATTTAATTCATTGTAAAATCAATAAAGCCAAATCTCTGGAGAGTCAGTTAACACAAGAAGATAAGTTGAACATTCTGACTTAGTCTTTTTTTTTTTTTTTTTTTTTTTGTAGTCCACTTGTTTTTGAGTGATACAATTAAATGCCATTTTATTAATCAATATTACTATCTTTAATTATTGTTAAAGAGACCTGGGAACACTGGGGGTTAGACATTGGGATGTTAATCAGATTATTAGTGGTTCAAATGCACCAGCCACTCCTTGTCAGAAAGATGAATCTGTCAGCTCCTATAAGGATTTCCAGACTCAACTCAATGACAGTGAGTTTGTTTTTGTTTGGTTTTTAATTATTATCTTAATTTAAGTAAAAATAGTTGTACATTTATGTGACTCAGGGCACCAAGGGTTTGGACCTTTTGGCCCATCTTTTGGTCCAGCCTCTGCATCAGTAGTGCACCGAACATTAACCACACCACTTGCCTTGGAGTTGAATCTGACTCATGGTAACCCCTTATGTGTCAGAGTAGAACTGTGCCCCATAAGGGGTGTTACTGTCTGAACTTTCGGAAGTCACTGGCCATTCCCTTCTTCCCAGGTTCCTTCTGGGTAGACTCAAACTGCCAACCTTTTAGTTAACAGCTGAGTGCTTAACAATTTGCTCTACCCAGGACTCCCATAAAAGATAACACAAATGATGCTAATTGTTTCTGCTTCATGCCAATCATTGGACTCCATGTACAAATGTGCTATTAATAATTTAAAAATATGATACATGAAAAAGATGATTATGATAGTGACATAGACATGAATTTTTTACTTTTAGAGGAAAAATTGAAAAATGTCTATATTTCAAGTCATGGTTTGATTAAAATTTCCCTCTTATTAGTGAGCCACAATAATGAGGAAGCTTCCTAAATGCAGCAAAAAGTTCAACTGACTATATTAGGAAACTTCATAAATGCTGCAAAAAGTTCAATTCTGGCTTTGAGGGGAAATGGAAATTTAAAAAATATAAACAATGAACAACAAACTCCTTTGAAGTTTTCACTCAGAGTTTTCTCAACATTAGTAGAAGTACAATTAATGTGAGAGCTGTGAAAAACAATTCTTAGATTTCCCTTCTCAGGGAAGATTTCCTATGAAAAGAACTTGTCACAGGAAGAATCCCTCATTCTACTAAACCACATATAACCTCAGGGACGTGTCGGTTAAATCGACTAATACCGAGGTAGTGTCTAATGGGCAACTCTTAATTGATAATAACCTTAGTGGCAATCAAGATAAATTGATGCTTTTTTGTTTTTGTTTAAAAACTAGCCTGACTCAATCATTACAACTTGTGAAAATTTTCAAGAAAGAACAAAACTTTATGCATGAAGAGAGTACAAAAAGAAAACAGATTGACCCAAATTGAGATCATTGACACATTGATCTTGATCAGGATGTCAGCCATTAATGACCTAGTTCAAGTTTTGTCTTCACTTTGACATTTTTTTAACCTCTCATTTCAATTTGAGTAGTTGTTCACCAAAACTGCTCTGCACATCTGGTTATGATACAGATTCTGAACTGCTTAAAGCCAGGGTCTGTGTCATGCAGCTATGTCCCCAACTCTTTATCCTGCCCCTAATCTGCACTAATACAGTGCCAGACAATCAATGGATGTGGATAAAGTAATAACTATATAGAGTGACCAAATGGTTAAATGAATAGATGAAACAAGAGGATAGAAAATTAATGCCATTAGTGCCTTGGTTAAATATTGCTTAAGTTTGAGTATCTATAATGTTATCTTATATTCTCTTCATTTCCTTGTAGCTATCTTATTTGATATTTCTCTTTGAGACATAAGTTGACAAACTCTTTGAGACGTTTGTTATTAAAGCTAGAGTTCAGTTTGACATATCTCTAACACCTCGTTTTATATGTATTCTTTTATTCCCAGAGTATTCTGAAACTGTTTTGTGTTTTCTTTAATAGCAATGGCCAGTTACTGATAGATTACTATTTGCTTGGTGTATTAGTTTCCTCTTGGAAACAAACTTCCATAGTATTTGTTGTTGTTGTTTGTTGTTGCTAGGTGCCATCGAGTCGGCACTGACTCATAGCGACCCTATGCACAGCAGAATGAAACAATATCTGATCCTGGGCCAACCTCACTACTGTTTCCACAGTTGAGTCCATTGATGCTGCCACCTGCCCAATCTACCTTGTAGGAGGTCTTCCTCTTTTTCTCTGACCCTCCATCTTACCAAGCATGATATCCGCCTCTAGCGACTGTTCCCTGCTGACAATATGTCCAAAGTATGAGAGATCTTGGCCTCTAAGGAGCACTCTGGCTGCACTTCTTCCAAAACAGATCTATTGGTTCTTTTGGTAGCCCATGGCACTTTTAGTATTCTCCTCCAACACCATAATTCAAAAGCATCAATTCTTCTACGATCTTCCTTATTCACTGTCCAGCTTTTGCATGCATATGAGGTTATTGAAAATACCATGGCTTGGGTCAGGTGCACCTTAGTCCTCAAGCTGACATCTTTGCTCTTCAACACTTTTAAAAGTTCCTGTGCAGCAGATTTGCCTAATGCAATACGTCATCTGATCTCTTGACTGCTGCTTCCATGAGTGTTAATAGTTGATCCAAGAAGAATGAGTTGCTATGATTCTGAAAGCTATGCCACCAGTATTTTAAATAATCAGCAGGGTCACCCATGGTGGACAGGTTTCAGATGAGCTTCCAGACAAAGACACACTAAGAAGAAAGAGTGATGAACTACTTCCGAATCGTTAGTCACTGAAACCTTATGAATACAGAGAAACA
The DNA here is from genome assembly GCF_000296735.1 of Chrysochloris asiatica. Taxonomy (NCBI): domain Eukaryota; kingdom Metazoa; phylum Chordata; class Mammalia; order Afrosoricida; family Chrysochloridae; genus Chrysochloris; species Chrysochloris asiatica. The sequence continues at coordinate 3,391,263 of NW_006408630.1, forward strand.
CTGTCAGATACAGGGCCGGAAAGTGAGCCCCTCAGGTTGGAAGGCACTCAAAACGTGACTGGGGAAGAAATGCCTCCTCAAAGTAGAGTTGACCATGATGACGTGAATGGAGCTAAGCTCATGGGAGAAAAGGCCACAGAACCTTCATTTGCTGATGGGGCACAACTCAAAATGAAGAGAAACAGCTGTAAACATCCATTGAAAATCGGAACATGGAATGTACGAAGTATGAATCTGGGAAAATTGGAAGTTGTCAAAAATGAAATGGAACACATAAACATCGATGTCTTAGGCATTAGTGAGCTGAAATGGACTGGGATTGGCCATTTTGAATCTGACAACCACATGGTTTACTATGCACGGAATGACAAATCGTAAAGGAATGGTGTTGCATTCATAATCAAAAAGAACATATCCAAATCAGTCATGAGATACAATGCTGTATGTGATAGGATAATATCCATGCACCTACAGGGAAGCCCAGTTAATACCACTATTATTCACATTTATGCACCAACCACTTAAGCCAGTGAGGATAAAATAGAAGAATTCTACCAACTTCTTCAATCTGAAATTGATCAAACATGCAATCAAGATGTATTGCGTGTTGTTGTTAATTGATGTCAAGTTAGTTCAATTCATAGCGACCCTATGTAAAACAGAATGGAACACTGTTGGTTCTGCACCAACCTCAAAATTGCTAGTACACTTAAGCTCCTTGCTGCTGCCATTGTACCAATACGTATTATTGGAAGTCTTCCTCTTTTTCTTTGACCCTCCACTTTACTAAGCATGATGTCCTTCTCCAGGGATTGGTCCCTCCTGATAATATGTCTAAAGTATGAGATATGAAGTCTGGTCATCTTGGCTTCTAAAGAGCATTCTGGTTGTACTTTTCCAATACAGATTTGTTGGTTCTTTTGGCAGTCCATGGTACATTTAGTATGCACCATGTGGTACATTTACTATGTTCTCCAAAACCATAACTCAAATGCATCAATTCTTCTACAGTCATCCTTATACACTTGACATAGTACCATATCCCTTATTCTGTAGTATAGTGCCACAATATCAGTGCTTGAAACAATACAAATTTATTATCTTTCAGTTTTATGGTTCAGAAGCCTATAACAGGACTTACAGGGATCAGAGAGGGCTGTGTTTTTTTATGTAAGGGATAATCTGTTTTCTTGTTCATCACGTGTTGGGCCAATTCAGTTCCTTATTGTTGTAGGGCAGCTGAGGTCCAGGTTTCCTCATCGGCTGTCTTCTGGGGGCTGTCTTTGCTATTAAAAGTCTGTCTTCATTCTTTACATATCGTCTCCTACACCTCAGAGCCAACAGCATGGCATTATAGCCTAGTTGTGCTACTATCTTGGTAACCTACTATTGCTGCATCTCTCTCACACTGTGGGTTGGAAAGGTTCTCAGCTTTTAAGAACTCAGGACTCTTGTAATTATATTAAGCCTACTTGGATTTTATTATTGTTAAGTGCCTTTAAGTTAGTTCTGACTTCTAGTGACCCTCTATAGGGTTTCTAAAGAGCACTTGAATAATCCAGGACAATTTTCCCACCTCAAGATCTGAAACCGAATCACATTTCCAAAATATCTTTTGCTATGCAAAGCAATATCGTCACAGGTTCCAGAATGTGAGCATCTTCAGGGAGTTAGATATTTATACATATCATTTTGGTTATTTCCGTTTATCAGAAGAAATAAATTTTTAAAAGTTGTGTTGATCTGTTATATTACAAGAAAATGGCAGTGTCATGATTTGAACCCAGGTCTATTTGAACCTAAAGCCACCTTGATCTTAAATCCCACACCATCCTGCGCTTTGTGTGTATCCTACCATATATGTACCACATACACAGACATCACTCAATGAACTAAATTTAATTTGAAAATCACATTGGACCAAGGAAACAGTACAGTCTACATTCTTACTTCTGCCAATTCATATGCAAATCAGCCTTGTATATTTAATGCAGGACTCTGAAGAGAATTGGGCATATTCTAAACTTATATCAAGGCTATTAGAAGCTAATTATTGGTGAATTTATTAATTTTGTAAGATCTTCAGTTTTCAATGGTAGCCTTGTCTAAAGACTGTTAATGAAATGGAGAAGTTATAAACTTTCATTTCAAAAATGTGTTTTTCATGTCTAAAATGGTATTTTAGGAAAGCAAATCAATCATTTTTTCATATGCTTATAGCTCTAATATAGTTTTCAGAGTTAAACATTAACATTTAAGATTGTAGTACAAATTAATTGTAACTAATGTGTGGTTGGTCATTTTGGATATTTCTTATTGCTTATTATAACATGCATATATGGCTGTCCCAAAGTCTATAAATATCCATATATTTGGCCCTAACTATGAAAAACTGTTTATTTTTTCCCCATTAGGCATTTTTTTACATTGCACTTGTTTATTCTACTTTAAATGTGTTTTCTATTAATAGCCACAGTTGTTTTTCTTAATTACTCTGTTTTAGTTTAGATTTCTTGAGAGTTCTTCAGTGAAGCAAGCCCAGAATGTGCTATGTGAATGTTTACTTGGTTGATTTGTCCAAAAAAGCTCAGTTTTGTGTCTTTGTACCTTGTTTTCCTGAATTCAGCTGTTATTATGAAAGCATTATTTACTCACAATTATTTCCTTTTCCTTGAAGAACCTTGATGCTCTGCACGACCATCTTGCTACTATCTACCCGGGTATGCGTGCACCTTCCTTTAGGTGCACGGATGCAGAAAAGGGCAAAGGACTCATTCTGCACTACTATTCAGAGAGAGAAGGACTTCAGGATATTGTCATTGGAATCATTAAAACTGTAGCTCAACAAATCCATGGCACTGAAATAGACATGAAGGTAATGATCAGTACTGGAGACTCTGCTGAAGACAGATTACATTTAGATTATTAAAAATGATACTCTGTTCATTTGTCTAAAGTCATTTTTCCTAGTAGACTTTGCTAATGGTATACATAAGCCAGAAAAGCAGAAACATAAGAAATCTATATTTGGCTCTGGAATGCTTTCTACGGGATTTTTTTCCCTTGTGGAAGAATTTTCTTCCTAGTTACACATTGCTTGTTTTTGTTGTTAGTGCCATCAAGTTGATTCTGACTCAGCAACCCTGTATAAGGTTTTCTAGGAATGGCTGGTGAGTTTGGACCACTGACCATGCAGTTAGAAGTTCAGTGACTATCCTATAGCACCACACTAGGACTCTAATTGTTTAAAGCAGCATAAAATTGCTTTTGCATTTTCCATATGTTCACACAAGCTGGAAACCAAGACGGTTTGTGACTGGCTGAACTACTGTCTTCAGAGTATCTAAAACCTATAAAGTATATAGTAAACATGAGAAATTATCTAAACTATTGTTTTACTGATTATTGTTGCCTTGTGAATTTTTTATCTGTCCCATAAAAATAGTTGTAATATTTCATTTTGTGAACTAGAAGTTTCTTTTTTTTCCTTTTTTTTATGAAGTTACTTTCATGAAAAGAGCCAGCTTTTAATACTTTAAAAATTATGTTACTATTGAGAATAATGCAGGAGTTTCTGGGTGGTACAGATGGTTAAACACTGGTCTATGAACTCAACAGTTGGCATTTCAAACCCACCCGCAAGGTGTATCAGAAGAAAGGTCTGGTGTTTGACTTCCAAAAGGTCATAGTTTTGAAAACCCTATGGTGTACAGTTCTACTCTGCACACATGGAGTTTCCATGACTCAGAATCAACTGTATGGCAACGAGCAACAACATTGATAACACACACACACAAACACACATGTTATATATATTTATATGCCTTAGGATGGTGTCCTGGTGTGGCACTGTAGGATAAACACTGTAGGATACACCACAAGGTAGATGGTTCTGACCCACCAGCTGCTGCCCGGAAACCCTATACAGGATCACTATGACTCAGAACCAACTCAATGGACCACAGCAACATGTTAGGGTAGAGTGATAATTTCAAAGTACTGATACTGCAACTGCGCAACAAAGAGAACCACTGTTTTTCTATATTTCTGACCTAATCTCCCCTAGTCAGCTGCTTTTTGCCTGCTCTGCATGTCTCACTTTAACAGCCATTTGTAGTGACCCCAAGGATGAGCCAGGTGGGAAGATTTTCCATAAGGAAAATTTTAGGTACTTACGGAAAATCTTGGGTCCCATAGCCATGCTCTATCCTGCATGTGAAGTCCAAAACTCTTAAGATAGTAAATAATACAAAATAAAAGTCCTAACATTTAAATGTGTTGTGCTAGAAAAGCATCCCACATATTTACCTAGTAAAGTCGCACTGTATCTCTTATTTGTCTTTCCTTCAGGAATCAGTTTCAGTCATAGCCTTTACTTGGCACTTATTGGTGACTCCCAGTTGCATCAGTTTTTCACAACTAGAAAGCAGGACTGTGTGTAACATGACACAAATCCAGAGACATTTTAAAATTAAAACACTGGACAAAGGGATATACTCCTTCTAAGACTGACTATCAATGGAATTCAATAAAAATAGTAAATGCTTCTCATTTCCAATTTTTTAAACCAAATAGTAAAGTAACATTTTAACTACATTGAAAGAACTTGTATTAGGGGATTTATGTATAATATATATATTATTGCTTTTGTTTTTTGTTTTTTTTTAAATTTAATTAGGTACATAGAAACTTTAGAAAAGAAACACAATATGGACTTACTTTGAAATTGCAGTTTGCTATGAGTCATAACCAACTCGATGACACTTAACAACAACCAACAAAATATTAGTGTACTAGAATATAAGCCATAGGAAGTTGACACTGAAATGCATTCACACTCAAATTGTTATTATTTATGTGGTTCACTTTATACAGTATTTAAGTTCTCTTTGGCTCTTATTTAATCAAGTATTCAGTATAGACTTCTGAAATTGCATATTTAAAATATATTCTGAATTTTTTCAAAAGATATTATTTATATTCCTGAAATACCTTTATGTCAAATGTGCAAACCCAGAGCTACAGATAGTACAAAACATATATGAGATATTAGTTAATGTCAGGAAGTGATATGCCAATGAAAATTTTAAAATAGAATTTAAAAAGCAGTTTGTTTTGCCAGTTTGATCAAAGCATAAAAAAGCAGAAATAAGGGCATAATTTAAAAGTTGTAGGTACATATAATTATTTTAGTCAAAAGAGAAACACAGCAGAGGATTAACATTAGGCCTGAATGTTAAGGTTGACTTTGTTTTTTCTATGAGACTCTAGAGGAATTAACCTTATTGTAACAAAAATCTAAAATTATGTAACAATGCAGTAGTTTAGTGAGACAAATTATAAATTGTAATGATATCCTAATTTTGCCATGAGGCAATATGCCTTTGCATATAGAATGGTTGTTTTATTCTTTAAGGCTCACAGTTAATCAGTGAACTGAACAAAAAAGTGAAAATCATCCATATTTTGTCTTTATTTAGCTGCAACTATGAATAAATAAATGAATAAAGTCTTATTCGTTCACTCTTTGGATCTGGCTCCTGCTACAATAGAGTTTGTGCTTTTGTAAGAGAATAAATGTTAGTCACTTTTTTCTAATTCAGAAGAAAACAAATTTTCCTTTGCCTTGATAATGGATTTGCCATTGGAGAATATATTTTAAACTTATTTATTTCCTTAGATTATAGAGCTTTGCTCACAATTACCCTTATTTCCTTATGAGTTCCTAGGTTTGAAATTTACCCAGGACTATTAAAAAAAGAATTTTGTTACAGATAGATAATATTTTGTTACATATCATCTTGCTATCCTTCAGAAATAATAAAATACCCTCCCATTAGCTGCATTCGAGATATCTCTTTTTGTGTCTTATTCAATTTGGTATTAGAATTTTATATACTTGCCAATTGATGGATAAAAAAATAGTATTGTACGCTTTTCATTTCGTTTTCCACTGTTTAAAAATGTCATTTTAATCATATTAGATGGAAAGACCATGCATACTGTATGAATGTGCCTGGCTGAGGTGGCTGAGCCCACCAAGATAAGTGGTGGCTTTTTCCTAATTCTGCCAAAAAAGTCATATAAACTAGTGAGTACCTGGTACCAGATCTGCAATTTAGTCTGCAGATTTCATAAGTCAATGTTCAGAAATATTTTTTCTACTTTATATATACTTAGTATCTGCATATGTGTTAAACTTCTGTAACTAAACCCCTAAACACAGCTCTCATCCCAGTTTCTAAGATACTTTGTCTTAATTTAACTGAAATGCCAACCACTAATGCTATTTCCCTCTTTTGACATGTAGGTTATTCAACAAAGAAATGAAGAATGTGATCATACTCAATTTTTAATTGAAGAAAAGGAGTCAAAAGAAGAGGATTTTTATGAAGATCTGGACAGATTTGAAGAAAATGGTACCCAGGAGTCACGCATCAGCCCATATACCTTCTGCAAAGCTTTTCCTTTTCACATAATATTTAACCGGGATCTTGTGGTCACCCAGTGTGGCAATGCCATCTACAGAGTGCTCCCTCAGGTAAAATGACATTATACTTTCATGGGACCTGAGACAAAAAACCATAAAGACACCACTTTTACAATGGCAATTCATTTAACCTCTTTGACTTCGTAGTGCGTTTCATGCATCAAACACTCATAGATCACCTACTTTGTTTAACTTTGAGCTTAGTGTCCTGTTGCAACACTGTAGGATAAGCACTGGACTGCTAACCACTAGGTTGGTGGTTCAAACTTACCAACCATACCTATAAAGGGTCACTATGAGTTGGCACTGACTTGATGACACTTAGCAGCAACAACAACAGATGTATTTGAGCATGTTGCAACTTTCCCTAGGAGAGTTCTTTATTTATTTTTCTCATTTAATCACTTAGGGATTGTTGGAAGATTATGTGGAGATAGTATATTTGTTTTAATGAAAAAATGAGTAACTTTATAACAGTATTCAGCCTTCACTTGTTCATTCATTGAGTAAATATTCATGGGATAGCTTTGTTATTGTCAGCAGCCATTGAGTTGGCCACTGAGTCATGGTGTCCCCATGCACAACAGAAAGAATGTTGTGATCCCTAGGATTTTCATTGGCTAATTGTCCAAAAGTAGGTCACCGTACTTTTTTCCCTAGTCTCTACTAGTCTGGAAGCACCACTGATATCTCTTCAGCATCATTGCAACATGCCAGTCTCCACAAACAGATTGGTTGTGGTGCTCATGAGGTACATTAGTTGGGAATCAAACCAATCCTTCCACATGGTGTTGTCAATAGGTGCCATTGAGTCGGTTGTGACTCATAGCGACCCTATGCACAACATAATGAAGCACTGTTCAGTCCTGTGCCATATTCACAACTTGTTGTTACACTTGAGCCCATTGCTGCTTTCACTGTGCCAATCCATCTGGGATGTTCATTCTTTTTAATTGCTGACCCTCCACTTTAACAAGCATAATGTTCTTTGCCCTCCTGGTGATATATCTGAAGTATGAGAAATGAAGTCTCACTATCCTGGCTTTTAAGGAGTATTCTGGCTATACTTCTTCCAACACAGATTTGTTTGTTCTTCTGGAAGTCCACAGAACTTTTATTATTATTTCCCAACACTATAGCTCAAATGCACCAATCCTTCTATGCATTGTACAACTTTTATGTGTATTTGAAAATACCATGGCATGTGTGAGGCATACCTTAGTTCTCAAACGAATTATCTTTGCTCTTGAGCACTGTAAAGATGTCTTGTGCAGCAGATTTGAACCTTCTGCATAGAAGGCAAGAATTCTACTACTGAACCACCAATGTTTTCTCTAGCTGAAAATACCTTCCAAAATCAAACATTGACATGTTAAGGAAAAGATGACATTTAAAAGAAAAATAATAACAACAACAAAAATCAAAGAACACTGAACAGGAAAACATAGAAATTACCATGGGGTTGAGTAGGGAAAGCAACAGAAGACAACTGTTAAGGTGAAAACCTACATTTCACTTGTGTTATTTAGACCCATTTATAAAATTATTTTGTTAAAATTTATGATCCATTATTTTCTCTTTTATTTCATCTATTAATTTTTAGACTTGTCATGACATGTGCTCAGAGGTATATTTTTGCTTAAAATTAGAAAAATCTGTATAATTCAAGGGCAAAAGACCTATAAATTTGGAAGCTGAAGTGTGCCGTATAAAGAGTGTCGATTCTTTTGCTGGCTGGCTCCACCACTCGCTCATTGTATGACTAAGTTACTTCGCCTCTCTCTGCCTATTTCACCTTGTTATGACATGAGCAGATAGAGAACATTAGGAGCAATAAATCCAGTGCTTTCTGCATTGTAAACACTCCATAAATATTACCTATCATTAGAAGTGATGGAGTCCTGGTGTGTCACTCTAGAATAAGCACTGGGTTGCTAACCACAAGGTCGGCAGTTCAGACCTACCAGCCACTCTTCGGAAACCATAGACAGAAATACTGTGAGGGAACTGACTTGACAGCACTTGACAACAATGTATGGACTTGCTTACTTTGGACACATCATCAGGAAAGACTAATCATAGAAAAGAATATCATGTTAGATAGAGAGAGCCAATGAAAATAAGAGAAGCCTTCCATGAGAGGGATTAAATCAGTGACAGCAACAATGGGCTCAAACATAGCAACGATTGTAAGGATGGTGCAGGTGCAGGCAGAATTTCCTTCTGGTATACATAAGATGATAATGAGTGGAAGCCAACTTAAGGAGAACTAAAAACAGCAACATTATTATTACCCATTTCTTGATAAAATTTTTGAGACGTTTTGCGAATGGTTTGGGCATTTAAACTTCATTTTGAACATTAGAGATTTAATACGTCCTGCTGTTTTTCAAAAGATAAGTTTTTTGTTCTTTCTTCTTCTGTAAATGCTTTTTTTCTTATTTGTGTTAGTTTATATTTGCCATTTTCCATTTGAATCCATATTAGGTAGCATATTCATGCCGCTAGTTTATGTCCATTTAAAAGCTGAGTTGCATAGGTCATTTGAGTTTTTAGCCAAGTTTCCTATAAAATAATCATAATTTTCTTTTTGTTAAAGCCATTGAACTGGTTTAATTTGTTTGTTTGTTTTTTTTAGATCAAATCATAACTAATAAAAATGTTTTTTTCTTCTTTTTTGTGCATTTTAGCTTCAGCCTGGAAATTGCAGCCTTTTGTCTGTCTTCTCTCTGGTTCGTCCTCATATTGACATTAGTTTCCATGGGATCCTCTCACACATTAATACGGTTTTTGTATTGAGAAGCAAGGTAATTATTATATTATTTCATTAAATTGAAGTAAGTAAGACATGTTACAAATTAGAAGTGGTCAGGAGGAAATTTGGTTACTATCTCATCTGGGATAGGGGGTGGATTACCAAATAAGCAAAGTAAGCATGGGCTTATTTTTGCTCACTTACTGATCTTCAGTGAACAATTTCACATAGGTTTCACTGCATCTGTCAAAACCATGTGAAATTCTTCATTACAGAATGGTAAGTTCACACAACTAAGGTAATGTTTACTTTGCATACTACTTATTTTGTTCCTATCAAGGACTCCTTTTGTGGTACTGTGGGATAGAGCACTGGGCTTCCAGATCAATTTGAACCACAAAGTCAGTGGTTCAAACTTACCAGCTGCTCCTTGGAAAGTTACTATGAGTCAGAACCAATTCAACAGCACTTAACAGCAACAACAATCAAATTGAAAGACTCATTAGTTATTTATATCAAATCCTAAGTATTTTAACTAGTAAATGCTGTAGGGTTCAAGGAGAGACAGAAGCCAACCATACCTAGAAGCAGAGTCTTTGATGAGTAAGCACAAGTTAGTCCAGACTTAACTTGCTTACTTAATGTCCACATCCTAAGAAATGGAAAAGGCATAAAGAAATAAAAATCAAACCTCAAAGTCAGACCTACCTAAAAGGCATTGTTAGTGATTTTTGGGTTGCATCAGAAGCAATGATACTTTATCAGCTGAACAGAACTAACAAAAGAGTGAGTTTTAGAGAATGCCTTAGTGTGGTCCCTGCTGCCTGACAAAACTACCATCTTTTATTTCCCCTAATTTTTGGAAATACCAGAATTTGTGAAGTTTGTTTTTTCTTTTCCATACGCTTCAAGTAAATTACTGATTTGTATCCCTTTTTATTGTTTAGTGTGCTTCGGTAATTTTTGAGGGAACATAAAATGGTAATAGTCTTTATTTTGAAAATCTAGATATCACCTAGGTTTCATAGTTTCTTTTCTTTCGATAATGTTATTGTTGTTGTTGTTAGCTGCTGTTGAGTCAGTACCGATTCATAGTAACGTTATGCATAATAGAAAAAAAAAAACCACTACTCTTTATATACCCACCGCATAGTACTTGCTACACTTGAGCTATTGCTGCTTCCACTGTGCCAGTTCATCTCATTAGGAGGTTTTCCTTTCTTCCCTGACCTTCTAGTTTACTGAGCATGATTTCCTTCTCTAGGGACTGGGCCCTCCTGATAATATGTCCAAAGTATGACAGATGAAGTCTTGCCATCCTGACTTCTAAGGAGCATTCTGGTTATACTTCTTCCAACACAGACTTGTTGGTTCTTTTGGCAATCCAAAGTACTTTCAATATTATCTTTCAACACCATAACTCAAATGCATCAATTCTTCTATGGTCTTTCTTATTCACTGTCCAACTTTCACATGTATATGAGGTTACTGAAAATACCATGGCTTTGGTCAGGTACACCTTCGTCCTCAAATTGACATCCTTGTTCTTCAACACTTTAGAGAATTCCTGTGCAGCAGATTTGCCTAATGTAATATGTCATTTGATTTCTTGACTGTTGTTTCCATGAGTGTTGATGGTTGATCTGAGCAAAATGATAGATACAGATATAGATGTGGTGTTGTTAAGTGCCATCGAGTCATTTTCAATTCATAGCGACCCTGTGTAGGGTTTCTGAGGAGTGGCTGGTGAGTTTGAACCTCCAACCCTGTAGTTCAAACAAACCTTGCAGTTCAGTGCTATATCCCACAACACCACATCAGGACTCTGATATAAATTTAATATGAGTTATTTTCCCAGAGTGCACATCTTGTCCTTGTTTCAGCCTTCCAAAAGATTTTGTCTAAACATGCTTTATGTGTATAGAACCAAATATTTTCATCTACTCTATAAATGCAGGTGTAGGAGTTTGGAAAGTTTGATGTCTTGTAGTCACACTGGAAAATCAGAAAAAGAATTCAGAGAAGTGTTAAATATGTGAACAATAGCACAATTATTGTCTTTCTAGGTTCAAAGGTCAATTCGCTTGCCTCTAGTGTTTGTAAAGTAAACAGTATGCCTGCTATCTGGCAGAAATCTGGGGAAATGTCTTCACTTCTAACTGATACTTATTCTCCCTCATGGTTTGGTGGGAAATGAAGCATGTGTCTTTCTCTTTGCTAAATTGTTGGGCATGGATTAAAGCACTAGTTAATGGACATGTTTTCTCTTTTAAAGGAAGGACTGTTGGATGTAGAGAAATTAGAATGTGAAGATGAACTGACTGGGACTGAGATCAGCTGCCTACGTCTCAAGGGTCAAATGATCTACTTACCAGAGGCAGATAGCATACTTTTTCTGTGCTCACCAAGGTAATAACTTCTAGATTAATTGTAATTCATAAAATTACCCATGTTTAGCTAGCAAAGGAATTCAATAAAATTTTAATCAATTGCATCAACATATTCTGAAATGTAATTATCTTTTACAACCTTTTTTATGTTGTTATGTGCCATGGAGTTGGTATCGACTCATAGCAAACTAATGCATAACAGATAAAACACAATCGTTGCTACCCTTGAGCCAATTGCTGCTGCCACTGTGCCAATCCATCACTTTGGGGGACTTTCTCTTTTTGCTGACCCTCTATTTTACCAAGCATGATGTCCTTCTCCAGGGACTGATCCCTCCTGATAATATGTCCGAAGTATAAGAGACAAAGTCTGGCCATTCTGGCTTCTTAGGAACACTCTGGATGTACTTCTTCAAAAACAGATCAGTTTTTTTTCTTTTGGCAGCCCATGGAACTTTCAATATACTCCTCCAGCATCATAACTCAAATGCATCAATTCTTCTACAGTCTTCCTTATTCACTGTCCAATTTTTGCAAGCATATGAGGCTATTGAAATACCATGTCTTGTGCCAGGCACACCTTCATCCTCAAACTGACATCTTTGTTCTTCAACACTCTCTAGAGTCCTTGTGCGGCAGATTTGCCTAATGCAACTCATCCTTGACTGCTGTTTTCCTTGAGTATTGATAATTGAGCTGAGTAAAATCTCAGTTAATCTCATTTAATATGAATATGCTCAATTAATCTCCTAATGCCAATATGCTTAGAAGAGATTTATTGTATTTTACGATTATGCCTTAATCAATTTGCTGATTATTTGGGCTATTAGATTGTAAGATCAAACCTATCATCACCTAATTCTATAGTTTTGTACCTTCAAATGAAGCATCATATAGAACAGGAAAGCAATTCTGTAAAATGTCTAATATGATGCTATAAATACATGACATAGTCTTCCTCTTTATCTCTGATCCTCCATCTTACCAAGCATGATATCCTTCTCCAGCAACTGTTCCCTCCTGACAATATGTCCAAAATATGGAAGACGAAGTTTGGCCATCCTGGCTTCCAACAAGCACTCTGGCTGCACTTCTTCCAACACAGATCTGTTGGTTCTTTTGGCATCCCATGGCACCTTTAGTATTCTCCTCCAACACCATAACTCAAAGGCATCAATTATTCTATGGTCTTCCTTATTCACTGTCCAGCTTTCGCATGCATATGAGGTTACTGAAACTACCATGGCTTGAGTCAGGCGCACCTTAGTCCTCAAGCTTTGCTCTTTGTTCTTCAACACTTTAAAAAGGTCTTGCGCAGCAGATTTGCCTAATACAATATGTAATTTGATTTCTTGACTGCTGATTCCATGAGCGTTGATAGTTGATCCAAGAAGAATGAAGTCCTTGACAACCTCAATCTTTTCCCCACTGATAAGAATGTTGTTTATTGGTCCAGTGATGAGGATTTTTGTTTTCTTTACATTGAGATGTAATCCATACCTAAGGCTGTGCTCTTTGATCTTCATCAGTAAATATTTTAAGTCCTCTTCACTTTCAGCAAGCAAGGTTGTATCATCTGCATATTGCAGGTTGTTAATGAGTCGTCCTCCAAACCTGATGCCAAGTTTATCTTCATATAACCCAGTTTTTCGGATTATTTGCTCAGCATACAGGTTAAAATAAGTATGGTGAAAGAATGCAACCCTATCACACACCTTTTCTTAATTTTAAACCATTCAGTTTTCGCATGTTCTGTTCAAACAGCTTCCTCTTGGTCCAGGTACAGATTCCTCATGAGCACAATTAAGTGTTCCAGAATACTCATACTTCACAATGTTATCCATAGCTTGTCATGATCCACACAATTGAAAGCCTTTGCATAGTCAATAAAACACAGGTAAACATCTTTCTGATATTCTCTGCTTTCAGCTAAGATCCATCAGACATCAGCAATGATATCCCTTGTTCTGCCTACTCTTCTGAATCCGGCTTGTGTCTCTGGAAGTTCTCTGTCAGTGTATGCTTACAGCCATTTCTGTATTACCTTTAGTAAAACTTTACTCGCATGGGATGTCAAAGAGATTGTCGGATGATTTCTGCATTCTGTTGGATCACCTCTCTTTGGAATGGGCACAAATATGGATCTCTTCCAATCAGTTGGCCAGATAGTTGTCTTCCAAATTTCTTGGCATAGATGAGTGATGCCTAGGATGTCAATATTTATGTGTTCCATTTCATTTTTGACAATTTCCAGTTTTCCTAGATCATACTTCATACATTCCATGTTCCAGCTGGTAATTACACTTGTTTCTCTTTATTTTGATTTGTGTCCCATCAGCAAATGAAGGTCCCAAAGGTTTTATTTCATTCTTGTCATTACAGTCAATTCTACTTTGAAGAAACAGCTCTAACCCAGCTGTATTTTGAGTGCCTTCCACCTGATGGGCTCATCTTCCAGCACTATATCTGATAATATTCTGGTGTTCTTCATCATGTTTCAATATTCAATATTCTGGTGCTATCTGACTGTGCTTCACTGCTTTTCATAATGTTTTCAGTGATTTAATATTCAGAAGTAGTCTGTCTTTTCTTTCCTATTTGCCTTAGTTAGGAAGCTCAACTGAAATCTGTCCACCTGCTATCTTAACTCAATTAAACTAATAAATTTGCTTTCAAAAAAATAGTTTTATAATTTACCTTTTCTAGTTCAATATGAATATTTGTAACCATGTGTCTTCATTTTAAACTTTTAGTTTTTATACCTTTGTCATGAACAGGTCTTATGATATTTAGGAGGCAATATAATCTGGTGTGACACTGAATGATCAGCACTGGACTGCTAACCATGAGGTCAATGGTTCAAATTCCCTAGCTGCTCCTTGGAAACCCTATACAGGGTTGCTATGAGTCATAATCGACTCAATATCACTAATCAACAAATAACCAATTTACAAAAGGGTTGATTTCAACAAGTAGATTTTGCATTCCACATTCATTTTAACAAAATAACATAAAGTGTCCATATACTTCATTAGTAATCTCTTTGATCATTTCTCAACTAATTCTTGCTTTGGTTTATGGACAGCACTGCTGGTAATATATTGCAGGGAGATCTTTTATTTATCGAAGATTCTTCAGTAAAGTAATATCTTAATTAGATAATTTTGGAGAAATAATTATAGCAAATGACCAAAGGTCATTACTTTGCATTTAAACAACTCAAGCCAATAATATAATCTTAATATATTGTAATCACAGAGTAAAATTATAAACAAACAAAATAGTCCATTTTTACTTGTACAATCTTACTGAATTCATAAACATTATTTTTTTCCAGAAATAGTTTGGGTAATTATAAAGATGCATAAAAGTCAGCAAGCTCAAGTGTTCTAAATAAATTAAAAATTAGTATAAGAAAACAAAAGTATAGAAGAATTTAGACCTAAAAGAAACAGTAACTCAAAAAATGCATGTTTTGTTGTTGTTAAGTGCTGTCAAGTCATTTCTGACCCATAGTGACCCTGTATAGGGTTTCCAGGGAGCGGCTGGTGAGCTTGAACCACTGACCTTGTGGTTCAAATGACTTTGTAGTCCAGCACCTTAGCCCACAATGCTATACCAGGACTCCAAAATGCATGTTGCATAAAATATATGGGGAAGACGTATATAGACTTTGGTTGCATATTTTTTGTTGTTGTTTTTATTTATAAACAAGCCCTGGCCAATTTTATTAAATGAAACAAAAACCATGATTTATTTTTCACCAGTCTGTTCTGGCATGCTTCTAATGATATCAGAGTCACCTGGATCAATGATAGCCATTGTTCAGACTCTGTACTATTTTCCGAACGATGTGCCCATTTAAATATTGTTGCCACTATAGTGATGGACACCAGTTTTAGCCACCATGGCGTAGAACTGTCTCAGATTTCTTCAAGGCCAGGCAGTTGTTAGCAAGAATGACAAGTATTGCTTTGCCTTGTCTGATCATCTTCAGAATCTGCTTGTATACCAGCATGTATTTCCCACTTCTTATAACAAGTTAAAACCTAGCGTTGATTAACTCCAGCTGCTTTTTCCGTCTCCTTTGCGGCCATAATCTTCCCGCATTAGGTGTGGGATGGCTTCCAACCAAGAGCAGACACCAAAGCAGACACCAAGATGGCCCAGGAGGGAGAAAGGCGAATGTAAATTTTAAATCATCTCTTCTAAAAAGGAAAAGCAATCATTCACAAGATTATCAATAAATCAAAAGTGGACTGTTCCACTCCACTTCCAGTGGTGTTACATGTTGGGCTGCTCGCTGCAAGGTCAGCCGTTTCACTCCACCAGTAGCTCCACAGGAGAAAGATTTAAAGCCTAAAATATCCTACAGAGAGTCCCTATGAGTCATAATTGACTAGATGGCAGTGAATTTGGGTTCACTTTCAGCAAGCAAGGTTGTGTCATCTGCATAACACAAGTTGCTAATGAGCCTTCCTCCAGTGCTAATGTCACATTATTCTTCATATAATTCAGCTTCTCTGATTATTTGCTCAGCATACAGAGAGAATAAGTATCATGAAAGGATATCATCCTGATGCACACTTTTCCTGATTTTAAAACATCTAATATCTGCTTGTTGTCTTCAAATGGCTGTCTCTTGGTCTAAGTACAGATTCTTCATGAGCACATTGAAGTGTTCTGAAATACTCATTCTTAGCAATGTTATCCATACTTTGTTAAGATCCATACAGTCAAATGCCTTCGCATAGTCAATAAAGCACAAGTAAACATCTTTCTGGTATTTTCTGCTTTCAGTCAAGAGCCATCTGAAATGAACAATAATATCCCTCCTTCCAGGTTTTCTTCTGAATCCTATTTGAATTCTGGTAGCTCCCTGTCAAAAAAGCATTTGTGACCATTTTTTGTTTGTTTGTTTAATTATCTTAAGCAAAATTTTACTTGCATAGGATATTAATGATATTGTTAAATTATTTCTGGATTCCATTTGGTCATCGTTCTTTGGAATGGGCACAAATATGGATTTCTTTCAACCAGTTGGCAAGGTAGCTCTCTTTCAAATTGCCATATTTCCATATTTTCCAACTACTGAGATTTCCTCTTTATTTCTAATTTTTTCATTCCAAACACCAGTAATTATTAATGTATCATGATTGCATGTCTGATAAACCTCAGACTGAAGAAGTTGGTAGAATTCCTGAGTTTTATCTGCATTGTCCTTAATGGATGGTACATAAATTTGAATAATAATGGTATTAACTGGTCTTCCTTATATGTATGTGGATATTATACTATCACAGACAGCATTGTACTTCAAGATAGATCCTGAAATGCTCTTTTGGGCAATGAATGTGACACCATTCCTCTTCAATTTGTCATTCCTGGCATAGCAAATCATAAAGCTATATGATTGATTAAAAAAAAAAAAAAAAAGTGGACTGTTGTTGTTAAGGTTGTTCAAGTCAATTTTAACTCATAGTTCCAACTCATAGGGTTTCCAAGGAGCAGCTGGTAGGTTTGAACTGCTGACTTGTGGTTCAAACCGACCTTGTGTTCCAGTGCTTTATCCCCCAGTGCCTTACCAGGACTTCAAAAATGGACTAATTCCCAAAAGAAACATCATTACCCAGATAGAAATATGTCTTCAAAAGAAAGAAGTAAACAATGTTATAATAAATTACAATTGTATTAAACCCCTGGAGGAATCCTGGTAGTATAGTCAGTTATGAGTTGGACTGCTAACCATAAGGTCAGCAGTTCAACTCTACCAGCTGCTCCATGGGAAAAAGGTGAGGCATTCTGCACCCATTCATTACAGCTGAGCTTTTGAATGATAGAAGGTGGCAGAACTATATTTCTTAACTATAATAAGCCTTTGTATTGCCACATGGAGTCCTGGTGTGGCACTGTGGTCTAATGCGTCAGACTGCAAAGCCATTTGGACTGCAAGGTCGGTGGTTCAAGCTCACCAGCTGCTCCTTGGAAACCCTATACAGGGTTGCTATGGGTCAGAGCTGACTCGATAGCACTTAACAACAACAACAACAATGTCACAGGGGTTTGGGCTAATTTTGTACCTTTTTCCCTGTATCAGTGTGATGAATCTGGATGATTTAACAAGGAGAGGACTGTATTTGAGTGACATTCCTCTGCATGATGCTACTCGTGACCTTGTCCTTTTGGGAGAGCAATTCAGAGAGGAATACAAACTGACCCAGGAACTGGAAATCCTCACAGACAGGCTGCAGCTTACATTAAGAGCCCTGGAAGATGAAAAAAAGAAGACAGACACGTAAGCTCTTTATCTGTGTGGTTAAACAAAGGCACAATTACTATTTTTACTATACTGTTACTCTCCTATAGTTGTTGTTATTGTTAAGTGCTGTCAAATTTGTGCTGACCCATATCATCCCTGTGTAGGGTTTCCTAGGAGCATCCAATGAGTTTGACCCACCAACCTTTTGGTTCCAACGCATTAACCTACAGTGCCACACCAGGATGCCTCTCCTATAATAAAGTAGGAAGAAAGGACTGGTGATTCACAGTTGAAACTTTGTTAGTGAAAACCATATGGATCACAAAGATCTGATAGCCCAGAATTTTGTTTCATTGTTTCCAGCTTTGCTACAGGCTGGGGACTGACTTGATGGCAGCTAAAAAAAAATAACTATAATCAAAATTGATAATGAGACTAAAAATAATGGGGCCCATAACTCTGTAGTCATAGATGAAATTGCCCACATTTCTTTTAATAAAATAATTATGCATATGGAATTAAATCGATCTGAATGGTAGTAAAACTAGGTCTTCTATTTTTAGAAGTAAAGTTGAAAGAAAAACTCTAAAACATCGCTCTGAAATCTCTTTAGAATGAATTTAATACCAATATTTTAAAGTCCTTTATACACACAATGACCACTACATATAAAGGTTATGTACTGAACATCTTCTATATGCTAGGGCCTGGCCACGTGCTGAGGATTAGACTGATGCGTAATTTGGAACTAAACTTTCATCTTAAATAATATTTTTACTCTTTGACCATGAGTTATTTTAGGTCTTCTTGTTGTTGTTAAGTGTCGTCAAGTCAATGCCAACACGTAGCAACCCTGTATAGGGTTTCTGGGTCTAATTTAAAATTTTTTGTGAGAACAGAAAACCTCATCTTTCTCCTGAGGAGTGACTGATGGGCTCGAGCTGCTGAATTTGTGGTTTATAGTCTTGCACTTATCCTGCAAAGCTATTGCATTCCTCATTTTAGGTCTTAGTAATTATAAAAATAAGGAGCTCTGCTAGCGTAGTGGTTACGAATCAAGCTGCAAACCGCAAGGTCAGCAGTTTGAAACTACCAGCTGTTCTGTGGGAGAAAGATGAGGCTTTCTGCACCCGTAAAGATTTACAGCCTTGGAAACCCTGTTCAGGGTCGCTATGGGTCAGAACTGACTCGACAGCACTTAACAACAAATTATAAAAATATGACATAATATTCATTGGAAAAATACCAAAATATTGTTTTTCCATGAATGGTTGATAAAATTTTGAAATAGCGGGCAAATGATCTAAGAATTACACTCCATTTTCAAATAATACATTTGAACAAATATGTTTCAAAAACACACTTTATGAAGAAAGCTTAATTTTGTTTCCAAATATTAATTAAAGCCACTAAATTACTAAAGTTCACCAGAGATTTTGCCCTGGTTCTTGTCTACCTTGTAACATAGTACTTACAACTATGGCTTCATAGTCATTGGTTTCAAGTTTGAGTTAGTATCCTCTTCTGGCTGTTATATTAGAAAACTGTGTTTAATTTCTTTGTATTGTGGTTCAACATTAGGTAGTAGGTAGTTAGTTATCGGTTAGTAGATACTGATACCGTTATGAATGAACACTTCAAATGTGAAAATATTTTTTGTGTTGAACAAACTCTTATTTCACTTTTGATCCTAAACCATCAGCTTAAGTAGTATACTTCCTTGTCTTCATAGACCAGGATTCCAAAATTGGAAGGTACTGAGAATGGAACAAGGGGTTTACCTTTAATATGAGAACAATCCTAGGTGGAACAAACGGTTAAGCACTAAATTGCTAACCAAAAGGTTGGTGGTTTGAAACGACCCAGAGAAACCTTGGAAAACATACCTGGTGATCTGTGTCCAAAACCTTAGAGCCTTGACCATTTCATGGCACAGTTCCAGTCTGATACACATGAGATCACCGTGAGTCACAATTGACTTGACAGCAGCTAGCAACAACAGCAACAGCTGATAAATACTTATCACAGAAATATTTTGTTGTTGTTTTGGTTCTCCATGTTATGTTTGGCTTTCTGGAACTATCTAATTTCTGTGCTATTTAAATCTCCTCAAGAATCTTTATTTTAGGCTCTCTCCTCCTCCCCGTTCAACAGACAGCTGTATTTTCTGGGGCAGTCCCAGGTGTATTCCCGAGTTACAACGGTGAAGGGTAATCATCTCTGCCCCTTCTGCCAACTCCCTCATGTTTGTGATGGGTGTGAATCACAAGAAGTATGACAATTCTCTCAAGATTGCCAGAAATACCACCTATAACACCATTTGCTTGTACCTCAGCCAACGTCATCCATGACAACTTTGGCATCTGGATGGATCACGACCACAGCCCACACTATCACTGTCACCTCTCTGGAGACTCTAGTGTCATGGTTTGGGGGATGCCTAGAATCTGCCACGGCTGCCAATACTGTGGGCAAGGTCTTCCCTGAGCTGAATGGGAAACTTAACTGCATGGCCTTCTATGTCCCTAGCCCCAGTGTATCAGTCATGTATCTGACCTACTGCTTGGAGAAAACTGCTAAATATCATGACATCAAGGAGGTGGTGAAACCCTAAAAGGCATCCTGAGCGATACTGAAGACCAGGCTGTCTCCTATAACTTAACAGTGACACCCTGTCATCCACCTTGAATGCTGGGACTAGCATTGCCCTGAACTTTGTCTGATTCATTTCCTGGTATAACAATGAATTTGGCAACAATGTGACTTATGGTCCATATGGCCTCCAAGGAATAAGAGCCTCCTGGACTCCCATCCCCAGCACCATTCACCAGAAGAGCATGAGATGAAGAGACAGGTCCTCAGCAGCTGGGGAGCCAATGTTCCAAATCGATCCCCCAACACAGTTAAGAATATCCCACTCTTGACACAGTTGCCATTCAAATCTCCTGGAGTAGAGGGGTTTAGGGAGCTCAACCTTGTCATGTACTATCAATAAAGTAAACTGTGTCCAGAAAGTTTTTTTAAAAGAATTCTTATTTTATTTTAAAAAAATTTTTAGATCAAGAACATATTTTTATAGATACTTGCTTTTCCAGGTAATTTAATGATAAAACACTTGCTGTTGGTTTTCTAAATAGTTCTATTTATATTACATATGCAAATATATCTTTAAAATATTTTATAAACTGTCTCCTACTAAAAAGTTACAAATTATATACTGGAGAAATTGTATCATGGCTAGAAAAATTATTGAGAGCTCAACTGCATTTCATAGATTTAAACTTAACTTGATATGCCCTTTGACTCTATGAAGGAAAGATATGTCATTTGTCCCTGTGAATATTCATATCAAGAGTTTATAAGTATCCTTTGGTTCAGTTTCGTTCCTGGAAACTTGATCTGTTCTTATTGTACTTACTTAACTACCCTCTCAGCATGATGCCTGATATTACCATGTAGTTGTTAGGTGCCATTGAGTCGGTACCCTATGCACAACAGAACGAAACACTGCCCAATCCTGGGCAAGCCTCATAATTGTTGCCACCCTTGAGCCCATTGATGCCACTTTGCCAGTCCATCTCGCTGGAAGTCTTTCTCTTTTTCTCTGACCCTCCACCCTACCAAACATGATATCCTTCTCCAGTGACTGGTCCCTCCTGACAATATGTCCAAAGTATGAGAGAAGAAGTTTGGACATCCTGGCCTCCAAGGAACACTCTGGCTGCACTTCTTCCAACACAGATCTGTTGGTTCTTTTTGCAGCCCATGGCACTTTCAATATTCTCCTTCAACACCATAACTCAAAAGCATCAATTCTTCTACAGTCTTCCTTATTTACTGTACTTAAATTGATTCTGATTCATGGAGATACCATCTGTGCAAAGTAGAATTGCTCTGTAGGTTTTCAAGGTGCTGAAGGATCAGCACTGAACTGCTAACTACTTGGTTGGCAGTTCAAGCCCCCCAGAAATTCCTTGGAAAGCTTATACAGGGTTGATATGAGTCAGAACTGACTCAACGGCACACATAACAACAGCAAAGTTTGAGAAGTAGATGACCAAATGTATCTTTCAAGTACCTCTGGGTGAGTTTGAACCTCTAACCTTTTGTTTAGCCATTTGCTCTTCCTTGGGACTTCTGATGAAATCATAGAGGACTCAATATTGCCTATAGAAAGAAAATATCTTCCACTCTCCACTTACTTTGTCGGTTCCTTCCATGTAGGAGCAACCCATAAATGAAACTCGAGACAAGTTCTGCTTCTTATAACACTAGTTTTTAAAAATTGAGATACATTTCTTATTACTGAGAGAGATGATTTGTAATGTGCAATCTTTTATTCATACTATTTCAAATGCTAACAGTGACATGCTGGGTGATAGTATGGTAAATTGGAGGGGACTTCAAAAAGTTTTCTGTTACCTTTTTTATTTTTAATTTAACTTTTTATTGTGATTTGAATGAAGTTTTACAGACAATATTATCAGTTTTACATTCAACAAATCATATACTGTGTTTCATCTCAGTGACTGCAATTCTATCCCTACAACAACACTTATTCCACTTCCTCTCTGTGGTTCCCATTTCTGTTCCACCCTCCTTCCTAGCCATTCTCAACTTTTTCCTTAGGTAAATGTTGACCTTTCCATCTTGAATTCCATCATGTACATACCATACTAGTGTTGTCCCTCTTATATATGTGCTTTGGGGCTGAAAAGTGGACCATGAGAGTGAGTTCCTTTGCAAGCCTGGAAGGTAGTCAATGACCATAGTCTTGGGGTCCTCAAGACTCTCTGACCAGTAAGCCGGGTCTTCTTTTTTTATAATTTGGGTTTTGTTCCACATTTTCTCCCATCGTATCCAGGACTTTCTAACATGATCTCTTTCAGAGCTGTTAACGTATTAACACACCTAGTTCTTCTGGTCTTAGAGTCATGATGACTGATGTTGACATGGAGTATTGGACTAGGTGATTCTAAGCATCTTCAATTTTCATCAGTTTTTTTGTTTTGTTTTTATTTCCCCCCACAAATGAAGAGACCAGTAGCTGTACCTTAGATGGCTGTTCATGAGCTCTTGATGGACTATGTTATTTCAACTGGCCATGGTGTTCCCTGAGACTACGGTCCTGAGCCCACAGACTCATGCATTATTTTTTACTATCATCTTTCCTTAAACTGTTTAAAGCCCCCTCGTGTAACAGCAGACCTAGAATTTTGGTATACAAGTGAAAACTCTTTATTTTGCTAGTTGTTTGCTTTGTCTTATTTTGGTTTGATTTGGTATGGGTGTGGAGATGTTTTTAAGTGATTTAAATGAACAAATAATTTACCTTTAATCTATGACTAATTATAAATATGGGTTATAACTTCTGTTGATTTTAGAGAGTATCAGAACCTAGATGTTGGTACTACAAATAATATTGACTTTCAAAGACAAGGAAAATAGAAATATGAAAATTTTTTTAACAGTTCTCATAGACTTTCTTATCTTTCTACTGAATAGATTGCTGTATTCAGTTCTTCCGCCATCTGTTGCCAATGAGCTGAGACATAAGCGCCCAGTGCCTGCCAAAAGATATGACAATGTGACCATCCTCTTCAGTGGCATTGTGGGATTCAACACATTCTGTAGCAAGCATGCATCTGGAGAAGGGGCCATGAAGATTGTCAACCTTCTCAATGACCTCTATACCAGATTTGACACACTGACTGATTCGCGGAAAAATCCATATGTTTATAAGGCAAGTCCTCATCATAATCTGCTGTTGTTGTGGCTGTTAGCTACTGTCTCCTGACTCGTGGGGACCCAATGCACGGCAAAACAAAACACTTCCCAGCCCTACACCATCCCGCTGATCAGACCATTGTGATCCATAGGTTTTTTCATTGACTGATATTTGGAAGTAGATCATCAGGCCTTTTCCCCTAGTTCATCTTGGTCTAAAAACTCTGTTAAAATCTTTTTATCACCATAGATATACTCAAGGCACCTTGACAAATGGTAGTGGCTGAGCATGAGGTGTGTTGGCCAGGAATTGAATCCAGCTTTCTTCCACATAGAAGGCAGGATTTGTATCAAGTAACCTTCATAGCTTGATACATTGCTTTTCAAAGTCCAGATTTTGATAGCCTGCCCTCTAGTGGATGAAGCTGCTCATAAATTTCTGACTTAGCGACTGGAGCCTTGGAGAAAGCTTCCATTTATTCAGTATATACCATTTTCTTAAATAGTTAGCTCTTTTGATAAAACTTTCTATTCCTTGTAACCAAAATTAATGTTTCAGAGAGCAGATGATTCTTGATAAAAAATTAAATGTTCAGTAGTTTCTTTGCACTTTAGGATAACAAATCTATGCAGGTTGTTTGTTGCATTTAGTATAAATGCAACATTTGCTTCCGTGCTCTTCAAGAAACATTTTTACTCACATACGTAAATGCACAGTAAAAATGTCATAAGCATGAAAGGGATCTTGGGCATTCAGATTTGCCTTCAGATAACATCAGCTTGAAGATAAAACTGTATATGGCATTTTGTCCTCTGCTTCAATAAAAGCAAATATATTATTGGAAAAATGAAGTCAATGAACCATTGCTTTATAAAGGGAAGAATGTTAGGTAAACCTTTCCTAGGCATGTAGGATCTACAAGAACTACTTATTTTACAGTCTTCCTCTAAGGTGCAATGCAGCACTTGATGAGCACATCATAAAAATTAATAATTAGCGGCCATGAACTCCAGACAGTGGTTTTTGTATCATCAAACTGTCAGTGTTTCACCAGATAAGAAGGGTGGATGTACGTAACAGAACATTCCACTGGATTACAAATGAAGCCTAGATGGCGAAATGGTAAAGTATTTAGCTGCTAACTGAAATTTGATCCCACCAGCGAGTCCATGGGGGAAAAAAATCTGTTGATCTGCTTCGATAAAGATTGTTGTTAAGTGCCATCAATTCCGACCTATAGCAACCCGTATAGGGTTTCCAGGAGCTCTGGTAGAGTAGTGGTTAAGAATCGGGCTGCGAACCGCAAGGTCAGCAGTTCGAAACTACCAGCTGCTCCGCGGGAGAAAGATGAGGCGTTCTGTTCCCGTAAAGATTAATAGCCTTGGAAACCCTGTGCAGGGTCGCTATGAGTCGGAACCGACTCCACAGCATATAACAACAACAACAAGATAGGGTTTCCAAGGAGAAGCTGGTGAGCTTGAACCACTGACCTTGCAGTTCATAACGATTTTGCAGTCTAACGCATTAGCCCACAGCGTCGATAGAGATTATCACCTAAAAAACAATATGGGGCAGCTCTACTCTCTCTGTTGTTGTTGTTGTTATGTGCTGTCGAGTTAAATGTTGTTGTTAAGTGCTGTGTTAAAGAGCACAACCCGTAGTGACCCTGTATAGGGTTTCTGAGGAGCCACTGGTGAGCTTGAACCACCAACCTTGCAGTTCAAACGGCTTTGCAGTCTGGCCCATTAATCTACAGCGCTACACCAGACTCCTACGAATAGGTGGAATCGCCATGATGGCACATAACAACACTGGAACGTAAAATCTGATGTGGGAAAATAGTGCTTCCTGTTGTTGTTGTTGTTGAGAGCCGTGGAGTCGGTTCCGACTCATAGTGACCCTGTACAGGGTTTCCGAGGGTGTAAATCTTTATGGGAGCAGAAAGCCTCATCTTTCTCCCTCAGAACAGCTGGTAGATTCGAACTGCTGACCTTGCGGTTTGCAGCCCGATTCGTAACCACTACGCTACCGGAGCTCCTTTAATGCCCCCTCTTTAGCTGACTATAATAAAAAACTCCAGGTGCTGTGTGTGTAAATTTTAAATTAGGTTTTATCATATTTGAGTTGAATGTATTATGATTTTAAAAGAATTAAGAGCTAGGAAAGTTTAAAGGTATTGGTAGCCTTGGTAGAACATTTTTTGTGTAAGAGTTGCAAATGAAACAGTTGTTTTACTACTAACCAACGGCTATTTACATATGTGCTGTGTTAGGTGGAGACTGTTGGTGATAAGTACATGACTGTGAGTGGTTTACCAGAACCTTGCATCCACCATGCACGATCTATTTGTCACCTGGCTTTGGACATGATGGAAATTGCTGGCCAAGTTCAAGTAGATGGTGAACCTGTTCAGGTCAGTAACGAAAACAGATATGATATTAGTAATAGTTAGCAATTATCCATATGTATAAGAAAGGATGTCTTGACAATTAAGACTGTCATGCTTTCTTGAACCCACTATATTGTATTCTTTCAAAGAGCTAGGAAGCTTCTCTACCTATTTGAAAGGATTCTGCAGGAGAAAGATGAGACTTTCTGCTCCCATAAAGATTTACAGCCTTAGAAACCCTATACAGTGTCACTGTGAGTCAGAACCAACTTCACGGCACATAACCACCACAAACACCAGTCTACCCCTCTGAGTCCTGTTGTAGTACTGAAGTATAAGCATTGGATAGTCAACCACAAATTTGGTGGTTCAAACCCACCAGTTGCTGCTTAGAAACCCTATACAATGTCACTATGAGTAGGAACTGATTTGACAGCACTTAACAACTACACAACATCAAAATCAACCCCTTGTGCCAAAAGTCATAAGGATGAGATGAAATGTCCTGTCCCGTTTTCTTTCTTTTATAAAAGCTCTCTTCTGTGTCTCCAGTAAATTGTCAGATTCACTTTTTTGGAAATCTTCAGACATCGTTGTTTTCAGGTACTGTTTAGTTCATTCCAACTCATATCAACCCTGTCTTCAACAGAAACACTGCCTGATCCTGTGCTATCTTCATAATTGTTATGTTTGAGCCCATTGTTTTTGCCACTGTGTCAATGCATCTCATTGGGGGGGTGGGTTACTCTTTTCACTAAACCTTCATTTTAACAAGCACAATGTCCTTCTTTGGGATTGGTCCCTTCTAATAACATGCTTGAGATGTTAGGAGCTCTGGTAGCGTAGTGGTTACGAATCGGGCTGCGAACCTTAAGGTCAGCGGTTCGAAACTACCAGCCTCTCCGCGGGAGAAAGATGAGGCTTTCTACTCCCGTAAGGATTTACACCCTCGGAAACCCTGTACAGGGTCGCTATGGGTCAGAACCGACTCGACGGCACTTAACAACAACAACAATAACATACTTGAAGTAGGAGGGACTTCATCTCTAGTTCTCCTCACTTCTAGGGAGTATACTGGGTGTACTTCTAAGATAGGATTGTTTGTTATTGTGGTAGTCCATGGTACCTTTAATATTCTTCTCTAATACCATAATTCAAATGCATAAATTTTTCTCCAAACATCCATGTTTATTGTCCAATTTTAACATATATATGAGATCACTGAAAATACCATGGCTTGCACCACCACACCTTAGTCCTCAAATTGACATCTCTGCTCTTTAAAGAAGTCTTTTGCAGCAGATTTGCCTAATGCAAATGTTGTTTAATTTCTTGACTCTGCTTCTATGAGTGTTGATAGAGGAATCAAGCAAAATGAAGTCTTTGATAACATCAATATTTTCTCCATTTATCATGATGTTATTTATCGATCCTGTTGAAAGGATTTTTGTTTTCTGTATTTTGAGATGTAATCCAAACTGGTGGCTGTGGTCTTTGATCTTCATCAGTAAGTATTTTAAATCCTCTTCACTTTCAGAAAGCAAGGTTGTGACATCTGCATATCACAGGTTATTAATGAAATTTCCCCGAGTCCTGATGCCATATTCTTCTTCATATAATCCAGTTTCTCATATTATTTGTTCAATGTACAGATATAATTAGTATAGTGAGAGGATACAACTCTGGAACACACCTTTCCTAGATTTAAACCATTCCGTATTCCCTTGTTCTGTTCTAGCAACTGCCTCTTGGTTTGTATACAGTTCCTCAATTGCACAGTTAAATGTTCTGGAATAGCCATTCTTTGTAATGTCATCTGTAGTTTG
Source organism: Chrysochloris asiatica (assembly GCF_000296735.1). Taxonomy (NCBI): domain Eukaryota; kingdom Metazoa; phylum Chordata; class Mammalia; order Afrosoricida; family Chrysochloridae; genus Chrysochloris; species Chrysochloris asiatica. The sequence goes on from NW_006408630.1 coordinate 3,419,100, forward strand.
CCACAGTCCACACAGTTGAAAGTCTTTGCATAGTCAATAAAGCACAGCCAAACATTTTTCAGGTATTTTATACTTTTAGCCAAGATCCACCTGATGACAGTCTCACTCCACATCCTCTTCTAAATCAGCTTAAATTTCTAGCAGTTGCATGTTGATATATTGTTGCAATCGTTTTTGAATTATCTTAAGCAAAAATTTAACTGCGTTTGATATTAATAATTTTAAATGATTTTTGCATTCAATTTCATCACTTCTGTTTAGAATGGGCACAAATATGAATCTCTTCCAATTGGTTGGCCAGGTAGTTGTCTTGGCATGGGTAAGCACCTCCATGGCTCTATTAATTTGTTGAAAGATTTCAATTTATTTTCTATCAATTATTGGAACCTTATTTTTCATCAGTGCTTTCAGTGCAGCTTAGACTTTTTCCTTCAGTACTATTGGTTCTTGATCATATGGTGCCTTTTGAAATGGTTAAACATTGACCATATCTTTTTGGCATAATAACTGTGCTGTGTATTCCTTGTATCGTCTTTTAAAGCTTTCTGAATCATTTAATATTTTGCCCATAGAATCCTTCAATATTTCAAGTCAAGGCTTGAATTTTGTTCTGCAGTTATTTCAGCATGAGAAATACTAAGCATGCCTTTCCCGTTTGTTTGTTGTTGTTGTTATTGTCAGGTGCCATCGAGTCGGAACCGACTCATAGTGACCCCAAGCACAGCAGAATGAAACAATGTCCGATCCTGGGCCAACCTCACTACTGCTGCCACACTTGAGTCCATCAATGATGCCACCTGGCCAATCCATCTCGTTGGGGGTCTTCCTCTTTTTCTCTGACCCTCCATCTTACCCAGCATGACATCCTTCTCCAGCGACTGTTCTCTCCTGACAATATGTCCAAAGTATGAGAGACAAAGCTTAGCCATCCTGGCCTACAAGGAGCACTCTGGATGCACTTCTTCCAAAACAGATCTATAGGTTCTTTTGGCAGTCCATGGCACTTTTAGTATTCTCCTCCAACACCACAACTCAAAGGCATCAATTCTTCTACGGTCTTCCTTATTCACTGTCCAGCTTTCGCATCCATATGAGGTTACTGAAAATACCATGGCTTGGGTCAGGCTCACCTTAATCCTTAAACTGACATCTCTGCTCTTCAACACTTTAAAAAGTTCCTGTGCAGCAGATTTGCCCAATGCAATACGTCGTCTGATCTCTTGACTGCTGCTTCCATGAGTGTTGACAGTTGATCCAAGAAGAATGAAGTCCTTGACAACTTCAATCTTTTCTCCGTTGATAAGAATGTTGTTTATTGGTCCAGTGGTGAGGATTTTTGTTTTTCTGACATTGAGATGCAACCCATACTGAAGACTGTGTTCTTTGATCTTCATCAGTAAATGTTTCAAGTCCTCTTTACTTTCAGCAAGCAAGGTTGTATCATCTGTATATCGCAGGTTGTTAATGAGTCTTCCTCCAATCCTGATGCCATGTTTTTCTTCATAGAACCCAGCTTCTTGTATTATTTGCTCAGCATTCAGGTTGAATAAGTATGGTAAAAGAACACAACCTTGTCGCACACCTTTCCCAATTTTAAAACACTCAGTGTTCCCATGCTCTGTTCACACAACTGCTTCTTGGTCCAGGTACAGATTTCTCAGAAGTACAATTAAGTGTTCTGGAGTACTCATACTTCTCAGTGTTGCCCATAGCTTGTCATGATCCACACAATCGAAAGCTTTGCATAGTCAATAAAGGATAGGTAAACATCTTTCTGATATTCTCTGCTTTCAGCCAAGATCCACCAGACATCAGCAATGATATCTCTCGTTTCCCAGCCTCTTCCGAATCCACCTTGAACCTCTGGAAGTTCTCTGTCAATGTATGATTGTAGCCGTTTCTGAATTACTTTAGCAAAACTTTACTCGCTTGAGATATCAAAGAGATTGTCCGATGATTTCTGCATTCCGTTGGGTCACCTCTCTTTGGAATGGGCACAAACATGGATCTCTTCCAATCAGTCGGCCAGATAGTTGTCTTCCAAATTTTCCCTTTTGGTTACAAGTTACTAATTCTAGGTCTTTTCACATTTCATTATAGTACTTGACTTTGTCTTCTCAAGCTGCCTTTTCAAATTTTCCATTCAGCTCTTTGACTTCCTCATTTTTTTTTTTCCTTTTGCTTTAGCTTCTTTTATGCTCAAAAGGAAGATTCAGAGTGTTTTCTAACATCCATTTTAGTTTTTACATTCTTTCTTGTCTTCTTAATGCCCTTTGCTTACTTTCTGTATCATGTTCTTGATGTCATCCCATAACTTTCTGGTCTTCCGTTGTTAGTGTCTAGTGCATCAAATCTGTTCTTGAGATGGTATCTAAATTCAGGTGGGACATATGCAGAGTCATATTTTGGTTCCCATGTATTTATTTTAATTTTCTTCAACTTCTGCCTGAACTTTCATATGAGTAGTTGATGGATGTTCTGTTCTACCATCTGCCCTTGGCCTTGTTTTGGCTGATGATCTTGAGCTTCTCCACTGTATCTTCCCACAGATTTAGTCAATTTGTTTCCTATGTATTGCATCTGGTGAGATCCAGGTATACAGTTGCCTTCTATGCTATTTGAAAAAGGTGTTTGCGCTTACAGAATTCTATACGTGTTCTCCAGCATCTATTCTATCACCAACTATTGCCATATTTTCCAACTATGGGCCCTTACTCTTTGTTTCCAACTTTCACATTTAATCACAAGTCATTATCAATGCATATGAATTATATGTTTGATCAATTTCAAACAGAAGAAGTTGGTAGAGTTCTTCAATTTTATCATCACTGGCTTTAGTAGAGGATGCATAAACTTGAATAACAGTGGTATTAACTCGTCTTCATTATAAGCATATGGATATTATTCTATCACAGACAACATTGTACTCCAAGACTGATCTTGAAATGTTCTCTTTGATGATGAATGTAATGCGATTCCTCTTGAATATGCAGTTTCTAACATAGTATACAATAAGATTAGCAGATTCAAAATGGCCAATACCAGTCTATTTCAGCTAACTAATGACTAAGATATCGATAGTTATGTATTCATGTTATTTTTGACAACTTCTGGTTTTCCTAAACTCATACTCCATAAATTCCATGTTCTAATTATTAATGGATGTTGATAGCTATTTATTCTCATTTTGAGTTGTACCCCATCAGAAAATGAAGGTCCTGAAAGCTTTACTCCAGTTATATCAATATGGTGAACTGTACTTCGAGAAGGAGGATACTTAGTATGTCACAGCCAGTTAAGCACTGGACTGCTAAGCAGTCAGCAGGGTCACTGTGATTCAGAATTGACTCCATGACAGTTAACAACTTTGAGGAGGCAGCTCTTCCCCAGTCACATTTTGACTTCCTGCCAATCTGAAGGACTCATCTTCTGGCTATATATCTGACAATGTTCTACTACTATTCATAATGTTTTCATCTTCCAGCACTATATTCCTCTGCTATTCAAAAGGTTTTCAGTAGCTCACCTTTCAGAAGCAGTCTGCCTTTCCTTCCTCCTAGTCTTTCTTAGTCTGGAAGCTACGCTGATACCTGTCCTCCACTGGTGACACTGACAGTATTTAAAAATACTGGTGCCATATCTTCCAGCATCACAGCAACATGTAAACCACCGAAGTACAACAAACTGACGGACTTTAGAAGGATACTGTTTCTTTTAGAAGATAGAACTTTTGTGAGGGTTTTTTTTTATTGTTTTGTGACATATTTGGCATTCTTCTAAAGAATTCACATGATTTTTTTAAAGTTTTTTTTAAATGATGAATCTCTCTTATTCTATAATAGAATGTAAGCAAAAGTTAGTGTGTTACTGATAAAAATTATTGAAGAAAACCTTTTATTTCTGCAGATAACAATAGGAATACATACTGGAGAAGTAGTTACAGGTGTCATAGGACAGAGGATGCCTCGGTACTGTCTTTTTGGGAATACTGTTAACCTAACAAGCAGAACAGAGACCACTGGAGAAAAAGGGAAAATAAATGTGTCTGAATATACATACAGGTAAGATTAATTGTTTTGGTATTTACTGACTTACAAGTGAAATGTGTCTTGGTAGGAGTTGAAATCGCTGAGTGATTGATTGTATTGCCTTTAAACAGTCATCACGTCCTGGCTTAGAATTTACATACATTTGTTTGAAAAGATTGGGTCTTTGTTTCCATTTTGAATGGTTCCACACCACCATAGAAATTATTACTAAAGTCTTCAGTTCTCTTTAAATGCAGGCTGTCCTTGTCTCAATTTATGTCTTTGGTACTTGTCACATTCTCCTTACACTCTTTGTGTGATTTTCTTCCTACTGTCTGTCCCCTTCCTGTCTTTTAGATGTCTTATGACACCAGAAAATTCAGATCCACAATTCCATTTGGAGCACAGAGGGCCAGTGTCCATGAAGGGCAAAAAAGAACCAATGCAAGTTTGGTTTCTATCCAGAAAAAATACAGGAACAGAGGTATGACTAATCAGAGAGTGATTCTCTTTTTTAAGACAGTATAAATATGGAAGTTAAATCAGAATCACCAAAAAAATGTTTCATTTGAAAAGAATTCTTGCCTACAGACATTAACTCTTAGGCAGTGGAAATTAATGAGCACTTAATAAAGATTGTGTAGGAGACATTTTATGGTTGCCAGCTTTTATCCTCTAGGGAAATTAAAGCTTAAAACACTAGATCTAGGAGATCTGTTTTTTTCTCTTCCTCTGTAATCTGGCTCAAATGCCATTAAGTTAAATGGGCTATGAGGGGACTACTGGTCCCCTGCCTCAAAAACTGTTTCAAGCGCATTATGAGGGCTAAGTCCAGGTTGCAGATCACAGGAGATTTCTTATCTCTGAAGCTTATGATCCTTCCAAGGACCAGTTGTTGCTGTTCAGTGCTGTTGAGTCATTTCCAACTTGTAGAGCCCTGTATAGGGTTTTTGAGAAGCTGCTGATAGATCTGAACCACAGACCTTCCAGTTCAAACTGACTTTGTGGTTTAGTGCTTATCCTACAGTGCCACACCAGGACTCCAAGGACCAACAGAAGAGGGCTTAAAAGGTTGTAGAAAAATTCCATTATTGTTTGATTCCATTTTTCTATGAGATCTTTGAAAGTGCCCTGGTATATCTTCCTGTGGAATATTTGGGAGTCTTGGAAAATCCTAGTCCCTTATGTGTTTCTTCTAGAGAGAAGAGTGAAGTATCATTGGTCAGAATCTAAACAATTCTATGGGGAAGCTTTAGGTTCTTGCCAGCAATACGGTTGTACTCCAGCTGGAACTCATGTGCTCGAGTGAACCTCAGATAACAGAATGTCCAAACTGGAATCATGTGACACACAGCGGGATTGTAATCACTAAAATCATGCTGACCTCCCCCCCCTACCCCCATGATGTGTTGCATCATAAACAAGTTTATTACTTTGTGCCTGTTGATGCATTGGTTCTTCAGAGGAGATGAGACTTACTTGATGTTATTTCTTTTTATGCTTCTATACATTTCTTTAAAATGTTTTAAAAATATAATAAATCCTAAGGTGAATGCTAAATTACACATATTTACCTTTATTTTCTTTTAGATGGTTTTATTTTAAATAATTTGTCCACATTTGGCATGCTTACAAATGTTCTTCTGGTAAATCAAACTGTACTTCAAATGTTGATCATTCTAGTTAATGGTTGGTGATTATGTGCCATGGAGTCGGTTCTGACTCACAGCGACCCTGTACAGGGTTTCCGAGGCTGTAAATCTTTACAGGAGCACAAAGCCTCATCTTTCTCCCGTGAAACAGCTGGTAGTTTCGAACTGCTGACCTTGCGGTTCGCAGCCCGATTCTTAACCACTACGTTATCAGAGTTCTAGTTAATAGGCCCTGTTTAATTTACAATTATAGTGGGAATGATTCTGACCATATTAACAAAGCCTATCAAGATCAATGAATATCATGCTATCATAAAGGGGGCGTATGGGCATACCTCATGTTTTATAATGTCTCTCTTTATTGTGCTTTGCAGATATAGCATTTCTTTTATAAATTGAATTTGTATATTGAGGGTTTGTGGCAACCCTTTTTAAAGCAAGTCTATCAATACCATTTTTTCAACAGCATGTGTTTACTCCATACCTGTGTGCCACGTTTTGGTAATCCTCACTCCATTTCATACTTTTTCACAATACTGCTGCACACTTAATAGACTGTATAGTATAGCGTAAACATAACTTTTATATGCACTGTTGTTGTTAAATGCCTTTGAGTCAGTTCCAACTCATACTGACCCTGTATAGGATTTATGAGGAGCAGCTGGTGGGTTTGAACTGACGACCTTGTGTTTTACAGTTCAGTGCTAATCCTACAGTACCTTATCAAAAGTTCTTATATTCACACTTGTTGTTGTTAAGTGCCATTGAGTCTGTTCCAACACATACTGACCCTGTGTAGGTTTTCCGAAGAGCAGCTGTTGGATTTAAACTGCCTACCTTGTGGTTTGCAGTCCAGTGCTAAGCCTACATCTCTGCACCAGGAGTCCATACTAGGAGACTACGCACTAGGAAATAGCAAACAAAAAAGGATTCATTTGGTTCGCTTTATTGTGGCATTTACATTACTACAATGATCTGTAATTGAACAACCCTGGGTAGCACAAGCAGTTTGAATACACTAGCTGCTTTGTAGGAAAAAGATGAGACTTTCTGCTCCTGTAAAGGTTTACAGCCTTGGAGATCCTATACAGGGTCTCTGTGAGTCAGAACTGACTCAGTGGCCACCCACCACCACCACCACCACGACTAATCAAAAGGTTGGCATTGTAATCCCACCCAGTGTCACCAGAGAAGAAAGCCCTGGCAGTCTCTTTCTATTAAGATTACAGACAAGAAAACCCTATGGAGCAGTTCTACTGTGTCCTATGGAGTTGCTAGGAGTTGGAATTGACTCAGTGGCAATAGCCTTGGTTTTGTTGGTTTGAATAGCTAGCTGTATTATTGGTGACAATTAATTCCTTATTTCTTGTACATTTTTAAGGAAACAAAGCAGGACGACTTCTGAATCTTGGATTATGGGATGAAGAAGGACTGCAGATTAGGTTCCAGTTGTCCCGAACACGTGCCAAGCCTAGTAGCAATTATTCCATCCATATGGATACATATTTTGCACAATCATTTTTAATTATCCTGAGCCTTTCTCATAGGTATAACTCTCACTATTCATTATTCAACTTGAGCTGAGCTTTTGATTATGTTATTTAAGGTTATAGCATATTTTCTAAGTATCTCTAAAGTTTGGCTTTATATGTAGATGATGTAAACTTAATGTGTCTGAAAATCTACTACAAGCATGACCCAGCATGGTGACTTGCAAGTAGTAGACACCCAATCAATATTTGTTTAACTTAATTAAATGAAACTGAACAGTTTTTGGCCATGTGTTTGCATAGCATGGTTTGTCAATCTGTTTAGTGCTCTTTAGATATGTATGTATATATCTACCTATCTATCTATATATATATTTTAATGACTGTAGCATATAACAAAGTTTATATAATGTTGGTGTATATCATTAGGAATATCATTTTCTAAAGCAGTGAATTATAAGTGTTACGGAAAAGACAGTTTATTTTCAAGCTCCCAGAGTAAGAGTTAATATACTATGATAAGAATACAGTAACCATTTTGAAGTTGTTTTGTTTTTTTTTAATTTTTCCTTCAGAAATATGGAATATACATTTCAGTTATTTGGTTATTCATTCAGATCCCATTGTAATTACAATTCCTCTAAAGTACTGTCATTTGTATTGCATCCCTCTATTATTGATCGCATTAATCCCATGCAGCTGCCATAGAAAGCTGCACTGTGTCATATTGGCTTGGGCTAAATGTTAGGGGCTCTAACCAAATGTAAGAACCAAGCTACAAAAACACTCCTAAAATACCCCATCTGGATTTTTCCTGGTCTTTTTTTTTTTTTTTCCATAGAAATTATTTTTTTTTCTTGGTTTAAAAGAATGTAATTATATCCAAGGCACCATGTTCAGAAAAGTTGGTTTAATTTCAATCTAGAAGGAATTACTATTGGAATAATTACCCTGTTGTTTTTACAGATGTCTCTGATAATTTATTAATAATCTTTTAAAAATATAGTGCAGCTACTTTTGTGAAAAAACATTTGTCATAAAACTGAGTATTCCGTATAAGCACATCAGTATGTGTATAAATGTTCCATGTTAATGTGTATAAGAATCTGTAATAAATTATTTTTTCCACTTGTATCTAAACAGTTTTTATTCCAGTTTCTATAAGCGATATGTGTATTACTTCTATTACCATTTTTGTAAACACATTTTATGATTTTGCCTATTGCAGACTTTAAATTATTTTTTGATTGACTTCTGCTTTTCATTTTTAATGGATTATCAAGTAGGCACAGTCTTAAATGTTGTTCTTATTTAGTACCAACAATGTAACATACATAAGAGGAGACATGGGCAGCATACAGAGGTGAACATGAAGTGGAGCCAACTCTTAAAGTTCCACTAGCTTTTTTATTTCTTTAAGTTTTTATTGTGAATTATGTGATAGTTTACATGGGAGAATATTAGCTTTACATTCATTCTATCTTATTCCGATTCATTGCAATAATTATAATTCGCTGCATGCATCATCAAACAACCAAAGGGTACACCCCGCAAGCCATCAATACCAGATCCTCACCCTCCCAGAGTCCCCAGCCACTCCATCTCTCCACATCATCGTCTCTGCCTCCGTCTCTGGCAGTGCTGCTTCTCTGGGTAGGGTCCCACACTCCACTCTTCTCCCTTAATGGTCCCAGGGCCCTCCTCTCCTGCATACAGTACTCGGGTTATGGATCGTATTTCATGTGGATAAATGCCAAGTAGAGGAATTGTTGAATCATAAGGTATCTCTATTTCCAACCTTTTGAGGTTTATTTATTTATTTATTTTTCAGAGAGGTTGGACCATTTTGCAATCCCACCAGCAATGTAGGAGGGTCCCAGTCTCTCCACATCCTCTCCAGCATTTATTGTCCTCTACATTTTTTATCTTTGCTGTTATTGCTTGTGAAAGATGATAGCTCATTGTTGTTTTGATTTGCATCTCTCTAATGACTAGTGGTTGTGAACATTTCTTCATATGTTTGTTGGCTGCCTGGATTTCCTCCTTAGTGAATTGTCTGTTCATGTCCTGTGCCCATTTTTAAATTGGGTTATTTGTCTTTTTCTTGTAAAGGTGTTGTAGTTTCCTATATGTTTTAGAAACTAGTCCCTTGTCTGATGTGTCACTGCAAAATATTTTTTTCCCATTCTGTGGGCTCCCTTTTTACTCTTTTGGTGAAGACTTTTGATGAACATAAGTTTTCAATTTTTAGTATATCCCAATCATCTATTTTGTCCACTTTTGTTTATGTACTTTTCAAAATGTTTGGTGGTCTTGGTGTTCCCTGTATTACAGCCCTCACATTTGTCCCTAGTTTTTCATTGATGGCCTTTAGAATTATAGAATTCACATTTAGGTCTTTTATCCATGCTGTGTTGGTTTTTGTATATGGCGTGAGTAAAGGTCTTGTTTCAGTCTTTTGCATCTCTCTTTCCAGTTTGGCCAGCACCATCTGTTGAAGAGACCATCTCCTCCCCATGCAATATACTTAGGCACTTTTGTTGAAGATCAGTTGGCTTTATGTGGATGGATTAATTTCTGGATTCTCAATTCTGTTCCATTGATTAATATATCTTTCATTGTACCAGTACCAGGTTGCTTTGACCACTGTAGCCATGTAGTAAATTTTGAAGTCAGGGAGTGAGAGGTTTCCAACTTTGTTCTTCTTCTTAAGCAGTGCTTTGTTTATCCTGGGTCTCTTTCCTTTCCACTTAAAGTTTGTAATTGTTTTTTCCATCTTTTTGAAGAATGTTGTTGGAATATGGATTGAGATTGCATTATATGTGTAAATTGTTTTGGGTCGTATTAACATTTTCACATTGTTGAGTCTTCTTATCTAGGAGCATGGTATATTCTTTCATTTTTGCAAGTCTCTTTTGGTGTCTTGTAGTAGTGTTCTGTAGTTTACATTGCATAGAGACTTTGATTCTCTGGTTACATTTATTCCTAGATATTTCATCCTTTGGGCGGCTATTGTAAATGGTATTGCGTTCTTAATGTCCATCTTAGCGCTGTCATTGTTACTGTAGAGGAATCCAACTGATTTTTGCATGTTGATCTTATAGCCTGCCACTTTGATGAATCTTCCAATGAGGTCTAGTACCTTTTTTACTGAATCTTTGGGGTTTTCTATGTATAGGATCATATCATCTGCAAATAAAGAGAATGTTACTTCCTTTTTGCCAATTTGGATGCCTTTGATTTCCCTATCTTGCCGTATAGCTCTTGCTAAGACTTCCAGGGCAATATGTAATAGGAGTGGTGACAAAAGGCATCCTTTTCTGGTTCATGTTTGCTCACAGAGGGAAGGTTTTCAGTTTCTTTCCATTGAAAGTAACTTAAGCTATTGGTTTTGCATATATGCTATTAATTATGGTCAGGAATTTCCCTTCAATTCCTACTTTGTTGAGTGTTCTTATTAGGAATGGATGTTGGATTTTGTCAAATGCCTTTTCTGCATCAATCAATATGATCATGTGGTTCTTTTCTTTTTTCTTATTTCTTTGGTGGATTGCATTGATTGTTTTTCTGATGTTGAACCTTCCCTGCATTTCTGAATTGAATCCCATTTGATCATGATGTATTATTTTTTTGACATGCTGCTGGATTCTGTTGGCTAAGATTTTGTTGAGAATTTTTGCATGTATATTCATGAGGGATATTGGCCCAGGATCAGACAGTGTTTCAATCTGCTGTGCATAAGGTCACTATGGGTCGGTGCTTACTCAATGGCTCCTAACAACAACAACAATTGTATCCTGCAATCTACCTGACCTCCCCAACACCTGGATCTCTATTCCTATGTTTTTCCCTTCTTTGACATTGTTGATATTTTGATCTTTAATTGGCCTTGCAGGTCCTCTGAATTTGTTCTTGTAATTTTGTTCTGTTCTGAACTCTGCTATTTGTTGACTGAGTTCCAGGTGGTGTTGCCATATCTGTCAATCTCTGGTTGTTTGTTCTTGTTGGTTTTCATTCCAAAGAACTCCTGTTAGGTTGTTTTGAAGTGAAGGATTGGCTTTGACAAAATTTCTTAGCTTCTGCTTATCCTGGAATGTTTTGATTGTAGCATTGTATTTTAAGGACAGTGTTGATGGATAGACGATTCTTGGTTAGCAGTTGTTGTTTTTTTTTCTTTTAGGAATTTATATATATCTCCCTATTGCCTTCTTGCTGGCATGGTTTCTGCTGAGATGTCAGAGCTTAATCTGAGTTGCTTGGCTTTGCAGGTAACACTTCTCTTTTTCCTGGATGCTTTTAGAATTCTCTCCTTGTCTTTGATTTTGGAGAGCATGAGTATGATATGTCTTGGTGATTTTCTTTTGGAATCTAACCTTCCTGGGGTTCGTTCAGCTTTTTGAATGTTTATATTCTCATCCTTTAAGATGTTAGGGAAGTTTTCTTCCATCAGCTTCTCAACTATCTCCTCTGTGGACTTCTGTGATTCATTCTGTTCCAGAATGCCAATAATTCTTAAGTTATTCCTCTTCATGTTATCCAGCATGAATCTTAGACTCTCTTCTGATTTTTTTATCCTTTTTTTTCTGCTTGCTCTTCTATCTTAGCAGTATTGAGAGATTTGTCTTCCAGTTCGCTGGTTCTTATTTCCATCACTTCATTTTTACTCCTTTGCCCTTTCAGTGTATTGTCCATTTCTGATATTTTATTATTAATCATCTGGACCTCTTTTTGCAGGTTTGGAATTATTTCCAATGCTATATTTATCTTGTTTGATTTCTCCTGTAGTACTTTCCTGACTTCTTCCTTATTTTCCTTGACCACTCTGTGGAGCATTTGAATTGAATTTGTCTCCATATCAATCTTCTGAATTCCTTCTCAGGCAGATCTAAAGCCTCCTCTTGCTCTATTGGGGAGTCTATATCTGCCTCCACCTCATTTGTCTTAGTTACTCTTTTCTGTTTTTGGACATATGCTGAGATCTTTTGTTGTTTTTTTCTTAGACATTTTCAGAAGTTGTTGTTGTTGTTGTTGATAGGTGCCATCGAGTCAGAACCAACTCATAGTGACCCCATGCACAGCAGAACGAAACAATATCCGATCCTGTGCCAAACCGACAACTGCTGCCACACTTGACACCATCAATGATGCCACCTGGCTGATCCATCTCATTGGTGGTCTTCCTCTTTTTCTCTGGCCCTCCATCTTACCCAGCATGACATCCTTCTCCAGCGACTGTTGTCTCCTGACAATATGTCCAAAGTATGAGAGACAAAGCTTAGCCATTCTGGCCTACAAGGAGCACTCTGGATGCACTTCTTCCAAAATAGATTTATTGGTTCTTTTGGCAGTCCATGGCACTTTTAGTATTCTCCTCCAACACCACAACTCAAAGGCATCAATTCTTCTACA
>NW_006408630.1:3432415-3443878 GCF_000296735.1 Chrysochloris asiatica
GGACATCAGCAATGATATCTCTCATTCCCCGGCCTCTTCTGAATCCAGCTTGAACCTCTGGAAGTTCTCTATCAATGTATGATTGTAGCCATTTCTGGATTACATTTAGCAAAACTTTACTCGCTTGAGATATCAAAGAGATTGTTTCAGAAGTTGTTGTTGTTGTTTGTTGTTATGTGCCATCGAGTCGGTTCTGACCCATAGCAACCCTATATAGGGTTTCCGAGGGTGTAAATCTTTACTGGAGTAGAAAGCCTCATCTTTCTCCCGCGGAGCAGCTGGTAATTTCGAACCACTGACCTTAAGGTTCGCAGCCCGATTCGTAACCACTACGCTACCAGAGCTCCTTAGGTGGTTTTTAATGATTCAATGTTTTTAATGATTCAGAAGTTAGGTGGTTTTTAATGATTCAATGAATGTATGTTGTTAAGCTTACTGAGTGGCTCCTGGTGGATGTGATCTGAAGATAGGTGTCCCTTGTCATATGTAATGCCATACAGCTGGTATTTGCTCCTGTCCTGATGGTAGGATATTATGAGGTATGCTTGTAGCTTGACTATAGAGGCATAATTGCTGTCTCCTCTTGGGTAAGGTGAGGGAGAAAGCTCCCACCCCCATGAAAAAACTGAGACCTCAAGGACCAAACCCAGAAAAAATATAAAAGCAGAGACAAAAACCACCACTCAAAAACAAGAATAGAACCATAGCCGACTTTCCAGTAGATTTTGCTCCACAGATCAATGTGCATGCACTGTAGAAACCTCCAGTGGTAGGTGGGATTGTCCACTCGCTCAGGTCCCTTGTCGGGGACTGACCTTGACATAGTTGTGTTGTTCATGAGTGTTTGGTTCACAAGGAGGGGAGATCCAGCGGCGACAGGGATAGTGAAAGAATACACAGACAAACAGAGGGAGACAAAGAGGCACCCCGAAACCAGGGTGGATGCATCACTGGTGGGCAGACTTGGGAGTACAGGCATCATGGCCTCTGCAGGCAGCAACTCACTGCACTGCAATCTTTACTACATGCCCTCCAACCTGTAATGCACACCTGGGCCAGCCTGGGCCTCTGTTTTATTTAGGGGAGGAGCTTTACACCAAGCTGGGAGGGACTAAGACAAGGTACAGCTAACATCAGTAATTTTCCAGACATTCAGGTAACTTTACATCGAGCTTTGCTGGTTCGAATCCCAGGCCCGCAACTTGGTTTCTCAGGTTCAATTAACATATCAATAGCCCTGAGCTCAGTTGGGGCAAGGTGAAAGGGAAGGACAAAAGGCTTGGGCGGAGTCCCGCTGTTTTGGCTTCCTGAGCCAGGTTTTCAGGAACTCGGCTGAAAAGCTAACACTTGGGACCGATGTAAGGAAGATGGCTTTTTTGTCTGTAGAACAAAGGCCTGCAAAGTAGCTAAGATATTTTTAGTTAATCCTTTGGAGGAAGGCTTGACCTTTGAAACCTTTAGTCTCGGCTTTAGAAGGAGCTCTGGCAGCGTAGTGGTTACGAATCGGGCTGCGAACCTTAAGGTCAGCTGTTCGAAACTACCAGCCGCTCCGCGGGAGAAAGATGAGGCTTTCTACTCCCGTAAGGATTTACACCCTCGGAAACCCTGTACTGGGTCGCTATGGGTCGGAACCGACTCGATGGCACTTAACAACAACAACAACAATATTTCTCTGTGGATAATAAGAGCTCATGTCTGCATTTAATTATAAACATAACCAAATACTAAGATTAAAAACAATTTACCATGACTGCCAGTGGCCTCATTTGTTCCTCAGAGCCTGCGGCCTGTATAGTCTACACACGGTCTGCAACAGTCCCTCCTCTAGTCATCTCCTTGGAGGTGCACAGATGTATATTGAGAAATGAATGGAAGAAAGATTATCCCCTATTTTTATCTCTGAAGGTCTATTAGGTATCTGCACCTACACAGTGTAATTCTCAAAACAGCTACACCCTTTTATATAATAATTGGTGTTAGCTCATGCCTTTTATATTGTGGTTTTACAAGTTGCACATACGTTTTCACTATATGGCCAGGCCTGCTTTTTTCTTGCTAAGTAAATCAGGTATAAAGGGTCCCGCCCAGGTCAACTTTAGGGCTGGGTCAAGAGTCAGACGTCATAAGAAGCCACCAAAGGATCAGTCTGTGGGACTAATGGGGCTCCTCCCAGGGACCTCCTCACTATGCCATGGGAAAACTGTTGGCACCTTGCTGTACCCTTTTGGGGGCATGCTCCCACCCACCTGAAGGTGTCTGGGCTGGGCAGTGAGGGTGCAACAGGGGAGAGGAGAAGCTCCACGTTTTTTTTTTTTGCACTGTGTCACTATACCAGCCTGGCTGTGGCCCCCACTAGATTTTAGGGATGACAGAGACAATACAAATAGCTAAAATAGGTAATATTCATAATGATAGGAATGTAGTCAAGATAGAGATAGAATACTTAGATAATGACTAACTTGGGACTATAAGGCAGAGTGGGAATGGGGGTGGTTGAGAGACCAGCTGAGTTTTATGAGTCCTGGTGTGGTGTTGTAGGATACATGCTGGGCCACAAGGTCAGTTTAAACTGCAAGCTCCTCAGAAACCCTATGCAGGGTCACTATCACACCAAACCAACTTAACAGCACTTAACAACAGTTTATAGATGAATGCATGCAAATAGAAACAAGGATCTGCATTTTTTTTAGTAGCCTGCATTCAGTGTCTCTAGTTGCTCTCTTCCTGTTTAATCCTCAGTGCACAGCATTGTATTCAGTGCAGTGAGTTTGCACTGCATAAAGTCACTGATACTGTTCTGAGTATGCAGTGAACACTAATCAGTCTTCACAATATTTAGACTCAATGCCACGCTGACACTGATGACTGTATTTTTCTATTATTTTATTTTTATTGTTTTATGAAATTACTTCCCTATGATTTTAATGAAAATTAGAAGAAAAAATTTTAATTAATTTCAAGACCAATTTCTATTCTCTTATTACAGATAACAGTTTTTTAGTCTGAGTTTCATTAAAGCACAAAGGTTTTTTTCTTAGGAAAGAAAAGTTAAAATAATTGTACAGTTAATAGGGAAGGAACAAAGCTGAAAATGATGGTGAGTATGGCTGAAATTTTTGAAAAACGTAGCCAATGTCATTTATTTGTACATATAGACATTTTTATGTTTTATTATGTATACTTTCAAGAACAATAAGAAGAAAAAATGAATTGTATGATCATATGCCCACCATCTAGATTATTCGGTTGTTAATAAGGAGCTCTGGTAGCGTAGTGGTTACGAATCGGGCTGCGAACTTTAAGGTCAGCGGTTCGAAACTACCAGCCGCTCCGCGGGAGAAAGATGAGGCTTTCTACTCCCGTAAAGATTTACACCCTCGGAAACCCTGTACAGGGTCGCTATGGGTCGGACCCGACTCGATGGCACTCAACAACAACAACAACAATAATTATCTGCATTCCTGACAAGTTCTTTTCATCACTGTTTTAGCTTTTTGTAGGCGACTAGCTTAAAAAAACACTTAAAAGGGAGCTTTGGTAGTGTAAAGGTTATAAATCAGGCTGCGAACGGCAAGGTCAGCAGTTTGAAATTACCAGCTTTTCCGCAGGAGAAAGATGAAACTTTCTGCTCCTATAAAGATTTATAGCCTCAGAAACCCTGTGCAGGGTCACTATGTGTCGGAACCAACTCCATAGCACACAACAGCTTAAAAAAGAAAACAATATTGTTGTTAGGTACCATCGAGTCAGTACCAACTCATAGCAAACCTATGCACAACAGAATGAAACACTATCCAGTTCAGCACCAACCTCACAATCATTTCTACATTTGAGCTCATTGCTGTTGCCACTTTGCCAATTCATCTCATTGGGGGCGGGGGGGAGTCTTCCTCTTTTTCCCCAAACCTCCACTTTACCAAACATGAGATCTCTCCTGATAATATGTCTGAAGTATGAGAGACAATCTCTAGTCATCCTGTCTTCCAAGGAGCATTCTGACAGTACTTCTTCCAACACAGATTGTTTTGTTCTTCTGGCATTCCATGATACTTTTAATATTCTCCTCCAACACCATAACTCAAAGGGATCAATTCTTCCATGATCTTCCTTATTCACTGTACAACTTTCACACACACATGAGGTACTGAAAATACCATGAATTAGGACAAGTGTGTCGTGGTCCTTAAACTGACACCTTTGCTGTTAAACACTTTAAAGAGGCCTTCTACAGAAGATTTGCCAAATGCAATACATCGTTTGATTTCTTGATGGCTGCTTCTATTATTGTTGATTGAACCCAGAAAAATGAAGTATTTGACAACTTCAATCATCTCTCTATTTATATGGATGCTGTTTATTGGACCAACGGTGAGAATTTTTGTTTTCTTTACATTGCCGTACAACCCATACCAAAGTCAGTTGTCTTTGATTTTCATCGGCAAATATTTTAAGTCCTCTTCTCTTTCAGCAAGCAAAGTTGTATCATCTGCATATCGCAGGTTGTTAGTGAGTCTTCCTCCAGTCCTGATGACATGTTTTTCTTCATATTATCCAGTTTCTCAGATTACTTGCTCAGCATACAGATTGAATAATTTTGGTGAAAGAATACAACCCTGGAATATACCTTCCCTAATTTCAAGTCTTTAGGTGTTCCCTCTTTCTGTTTGAACAACTACATCTTGGTTTATGTACAGTTTTCTCATGAGTATAATTCAATGTTTCAGAATACTTATTCTCTTCAACGTTGTCTACAGCTTACCATGATACACACAATTGAAAGCATTTGTGTAGTCAATAAAGCACACATAGACAAATATCTTTCTGGTATTCTCTGCTTTCAGCCAAGATCCATCTAACATCAGCAATGATATCCCTTGTGTCACGTCCTCTTCTGAATTCAGCTTGAACCTCTGGAAGTTCTCTGACAATGTATGGTTGCAATTGTTTTTGGATTATCTTTAGAAAAAAATTACCTGCATGAGATATTAATGATATTGTCTGGTGATTTCTGCAATCCATTGTGTAACCTCTCTTTGGAATGGGCATAAATGTTAGTCTCTTCTGGTAAGTTGGCCAGGTAGCTGTCTTCCAAATTTCTTGGCACAAACCAGTGAATGCCTCCATTGCTGCATAAGTTTGTTGAAGGATTTTAATTTGTAGTCCATCAATTCCTGTGCCTTGTTCTTTACCAATGCCTTCAATGTACCTTGGACTTTGTCCTTCAATATCATTGGCTCTTGATTATAGACTACCTCTTGAAATAGTTGAATATCAACCAGTTCTTTTTGGTACAGTGACTCTGTGTATACCTTCCAACTTCTTTTGATGCTTTCTTCATCATTCAATATTTTGCTTATAGAGTCCTTCAGCATTTCAAGTCAAGAATTGAAGTTCTTTTAGCTTGAGAAATGCTGAGTGTGTTCTTCCCTTTTGGTTTTCTAACTTCTGGTCTTCGCACATTTAGTTATAATATTTGCCCCTGTCTTCTGGAGCTTCGTTTTGACATTTTCTATTCAACTTTTTTACCTCCTCATTTCTTCCATTTGCTTTAGCATCTCTGCACTGGAGAACAAATTTCAGAGTCTCTTCTGACATCCATTTTGGTCTTTTCCGTTTTTCTTGTCTTCTTAATGAATGCTTACTTTCTTGCTGTATGGTGTTCTTAATGTCATTCCACAGCTGTTCTGGTCTTCAGTCTTTGGTGTCTAATGCATCAAATCTGTTCTTGAGATGATCTTTAAATTAAGGTGTCATATGTTCATTTTGGCTCTAATGGACTTGTTTTCATTTTCTTCATCTTCAGTCTGAACTTTCCTATGAGCAATTGATGGTCTATTCCACAGTCTTATCCTGGACTTGTTTTGGCTAATAATATGGACCTTTTCCATTGACGCTTTCGACAGATGTAGTCAATTTGATTTCTTTGTATTCCATCTGGTGAGGTTCACGTGTATAGTCGTCTTTTATGTTGTTTTAAAAAGGTATTTGTAATGAAGAAGTCATTGGTCTTGGAAAATTCTATCATTCGATCCTCAGCATCATTTCTATCACCAAGGCCATATTTTCCAATTTCTGATACTTCCTCTTTGTTTCCAACCTTTACATTCCAATCACCAGTAATTGTCAACACATCTTGAGTCCATGTTTGATCAATTTCAGACTGAACAAATTGGTGAAATTCTTCAATTTCATTATTACGAGCTTTAGTGGTTGGTGCCTAAATTTCAATAATTGTGGTATTAACTGATCTTCCTTGTAGGCTGCCTTGTACCTCAAGACAGATCTTGATATGTTCTTTTTCATGATGAATGCATCACCATTCATCTTCAATTTGTCTTGCCTGGCATATTATGCCATGCAATTGTCAGTTTCAAAATGTTCACTACCAGTCCATTTTAGCTCACTAATGCCTAGAATCCTCATGCTTATGGGTTCAATTTCATTTTTGACAATTTCTTATTTTCCTAGATTCATATTTCATACATTTTGTGTTGTGATTATTACTGGATGTTTACAGATGCCTCTCTTCATTTGAGTTGTTCCCCATCAGCAAATGAAGGTCGCAATGGTTTTAACTCCTCTTGCGTCATCACGATGAAGTCTGCTTTGAGTAAGCAGCTCTTCCCCAGTCGCATTTTTAGTGCCTTCCAACCTGAGGGGCTTCTCACCTGGCACTATATCTGACAATATTCTGATGCTCTTCATTGTGTATCAATATTCAATATTCTGTTCCTGACAGTGTTCCACTACTATTCACAAAGTTTTCAGTGAGTAAATATTCAGAAGTAGTTCATCTCTCTTTTTTCCTGTCTATCTTCATCTGGAAGCTCATCTGAAACCTGTCCACCATGGGTGACCCTGCTGTTATTTAAAATACCTGTGACATAGCTTCCTAAATCATCGCAACACACAAGCCACCACAGTACAACAAATTGAAAGGTGAGTGGTGGTAAAAAAAAAAAAAAAAAATTAGCTAACTATAATTCACAAACTATGAAGCTCACTCTTTCAAAGATACTATTCAGTGGTTTTAGCATGTTCAAAAATTTGTGTAACCATCAGCACTATCTAATTCCACAATATTTTCATCATTCAAAAATAATCCGTATACCCTATGCCCATATATTCCCTATTTACCCCTCACCTCAGTTCCTGTTGTTGTTATTATTTAATGCCATGAAGTCAGTTCCAACTCACTTGATTGGGATCTCATATGATTTTTATTTTAATTTTCCTAATAGCCAATGATATTGAGTGTCCTTGCCCGTACTTACTGTCTATACATCTTTTTTGGGAAAATGTCTATTCCAGTCCTTTGACAATTTTTGAAATTGAATTGCTTATCTTTTTACTGTTGAGTTGTAAATTTTTGACCCTGTATAGGGTTTCTGAGGAGCGACTGGTAGATTTGAACTACTGAGCTTGCAGTTCAAATTGAATTTTTGGTCCAGTGCTTATCCTACAACACCGTACCACTCATTTCCCAAGAACAACTAGTCTACTTCTGTTTCTTTGGATATGCCTCCTCTTATTATTTCTTATAAATGGAACCACACAACATGCAGCATTTTGTATTTCACTCCTTTAACTTGACATGATATTTTTAAGCTCCATTTACATTATTTCATGAATGAATTAATATTTTATTCTTTTGTATAATTTTATAGTCTACTGTATTTTTTAATTCATTCCTTGAGTCATTCCACTTTTTTACTATTATGAAAAGTGACTTTATGAACATTTGTGTACAAGTTTTGTGAGTATATATGTTTTTACTTTTCTTGAGTAATACCAATGAGTGGAATTGCTGGGTCATATAACTCTCATATGACTTTTGGAATTCTGGTGTGGCACTGTAGGATAATATAATGGACCGCAAGATTGGTCTGAACTGAAAGGTTAACCACAACAAAAACATGAATCTGTGTTTAACTTTTTGAGGGACTCTCAAACTATTTTCCAAAGTGACTATATCTCTTTACCATGTATCAGCATTTGATGAGGGTTCCATTTCTACACATCCTAGTCAATGCTTGTTATTGTCTACCTTTTTTATGATAACATCCTGTTGTTGTTGTTGTGAAGTGCCGTTGAGTCGGTTCCGACCCATAGCGACCCTGTATAGGGTTTTCAAGGAGCAGCTGGTGAGCTTGAACTGCCAACCTTGCAGTTCAAATGGCTTTGTAGTCTGGCGCATTAACCCACAGCACCACACCAGGACTCCAATAACATCCTAAAGAGTGTGTATTGGTATCTCATACGATTTTTATTTTAATTTCCCTAATAATCAACGGGAGTCCTGATGTGGCACTGTGGGTTAATGTACGAGACTGCAATGCCATTTGCACTGCAAGGTCAGTGGTTCAAACTCACCAGCTGCTCCTCAGAAACCCTATACAGGGTTGCTATGGGTCGGAATCAATTCACCAGCACTTAACAAAAATAACCAGTGATATTGAGTGTCTTTGCACAGATTTATTGTCTATATATCTTCTTTGGGAAAATGTCTATTCCAGTCCTTTGAAAAGTTTTGAAATTGAATTACTTGTCTTTTTACTGTTGAATTGTAAATGTCTTCTATGCATTTTTGATAAAAGACCTGTAGCATGTATATGCTTTGAAAATATTTTCTGTCATTTTTTGAGTTGGATTTTTACTTTCTTTGTGTCCTTTGAAACACAAACATTTTTAATTTTTGTAAAGCCTATTTTTTTCTGTTTTAGTCATAATATTTAAAAATCCATTATCTAATCCAGGGCCATGTAAATTTAAACCTAGTTTCCTTCTAAGACTTTTAAGGTTTCAGTCTTTATATTTAGGTCATAGACCCATTTTGAGTTAATTTTTGTGTATGGTGTAAGGCAGGGGTGACACCATATGTGGATGTTTATCTCCAATTGTCCCAGCACCACTGAATAGTTTTTACATTCATTCTTGCCTAAAGTCAACTGATGATAAGGTAAGGGTTGAAGACTCTCAGTTCTTTTCTCTTGTTTTTCATATGTATAGTCAATGGTAGTATTATACAGTCTTGATTACTGTCGTTTTATCGTAAGTTTTGAAATTCACTGGGAAATGTGAGTCACCCAGCATTGTTCTCTGCTGGCTTCATAAATATTGGTTACCCTTAAGCTTCTTTTCTTATCTTCATTAATGTGCTTTGTCATTGTCTTAGGTTGAGTTCTCTAGAGAAGCCAAACCAGTAAAATTTTTATCTCTGTATATACAGGGAGGTTTATGTCAGGGAAGGAAAAATTCCAAGTCTGTGGGTCAGATGTCAGACTGGAGACTTCTCCTGACTCATGTAGCTGTAGAGGATGATAAACCCAAGATTGGCAGGTCAGATGGCAAACTACTGATGAACCCCAGAATCTGCAGGCAATACGATACACGTTCAAAGAACCAGAGCTTAAATAACAAACCAGATGCAGGATCCAGACCCAGCCAAAATCAAGCAAGCTTTTCCACAGCATCTACATATTTTGAGCGCAGGCCACACCCCTGAGGAAATTTCCTTTGAATGATCAACTACTCAGAGCAGATCTCTTTATGGGAGATTACAGTGTCTTAACTGCCAAACCACTGAGCATCCTAGCCCAGCAAATTTGACACAAAATCTTAATCATCACAGCCATCAAATACATGGCTATCAAAGACCAGGAAGTCCTGGTGTAGCACGGTGAGTTAATGCACTGGACTGCAAAATTGGTTTGAACCACTAGGTGGGTGGTTCAAGCTCACCAGCTGGTCCTTGGAAACCCTACATAATGACCATGGCTAACAATTATTGATTATTTAGTTATGCTGTTTTGAAGTGCTTTCAAGTTGATTCCAACTCATTGCAACTCAGTATACAGTTTCCAAGGAGCAACTGGTAGGTTTGAACCACTGACCTTGTGGTTAGTTGTTATTGTTGTTAAATACAGTGGAGTCAATTCCGACTCATAGTGACCCTCTGCAGGGTTTCTGAGGCTGCAAATCTTTACAGGAGCAGAAAGCCTCATCTTTTTCCCACAGAACAGCTGGTAGTTTCGAACTGTTGACCTTGAGGTTAGCATTCTGATTTGTAACCACTATGCTACCAGAGCTAGTAGTCCAGTGTTTATCCTATAGCACCATAGCAGGACTCCATTGGGAGGTTCTGGTTTATATACTAGATGTGATTTTGGAATCCTGGCATAGTACTGTATGTTAAACACTGGATCACAAGACTGGTTTGAATTGAAAGGTCAGAAGTTCAAATTCACCAGCCACTATTCAAAACCCTCGGCACTTAACAACAACAACAACAATTCAAAACCCTATTCAGGGTCACTATTAGTCAAACTGACTCAATGGCACTTAACAAAAACATGTGGTTCTGAAAGCATAGTGACTCTGTAGAATAAGCACTAGGATGTGGGTGAACCCACTAGCTGCTCCACAAGAGAAAGATGAAGATTTCTGCTCCTGGAAAGATTTACAGCCTCAGAATCCTACACAGGGTCACTATAGCTTGGAACCAACTCAATGGCACTTAAACAACAAGAACAAAATTTGCTCATTCAACATTCTTTAGATATAAAATTCATTGAGATCATTTATTTTTTAAATATGATATTATATTTGGTGTAGCACTGTAGGATAAAGCACTGGACTGCAAGGTCCGTTTGAACTGAAGCATTGCCGGTTCAAATTCACCAGCCACTCACAGAAACACTGTGCTAAGTTGCTATAACTTGGAACCAACTTCAAGGCATATAACAACAACAATATTATATTTTGGAGTCCTGATATGGCATTGTAAGATAAGCACTTGACTGCTAATCTTAAGCTCAGTGGCCCAAACCCACCAGCCACTCCTTGGAAATTCTCAAGCAATTTGACAGTACTTAACAGGAACAACTATTATATTTCATTTTTTAATATTTCATTTTATTTTATATTACCATATAGAGTCCTGGTGTGGTGCTGCAGGTTAATGCACTGGACTGATAGATTGGTTTGAATGGAAAGGTCGGTGGTTCAAACTCACCAGCTGCTCCTTGGAAACCCTACACAGGGTCACTATGAGTCAGAACCAATTTGACAGCACTCCAACAACAATTAGTATTATACTTGGCATACTGGTGTGGCACTATCGGATAAACACTGGACTTTAACCACAAAGGCAGCAGCTGAAACCCACCAGTGGCCCCTCAGAAATCCTATACAGGGGCACTTGAAGGCACTCAACAATAACAACAACCATTTTTATTTACAATTTTTGAAAAAGGGAAAATAGTATTAGCTTTCTTCTTTGATGATTTCTTTATCAGGTCAGAGGATCAATGATGTACAATGTTAAGTTAAATGGTATTGCTACTAGACTTCTAGTTCATAGCTTTTAGGGTTTATTCTAAACAAAGCTTATTTAAACATGTCTCTGAGGTCAGTAAGGAGCTCTGGTAGCGTAGTGGTTACGAAACGGGCTGTGAAACGCAA
>NW_006408630.1:3450778-3465982 GCF_000296735.1 Chrysochloris asiatica
TGTTGTTGTTTTTTTTCCATCACAGCAGTGTACCAGTTGATTCTTGAAGGGTAATAAGGATTTTGCTAGGAGAATTTTATTAAGAATAATAAAATTACATCTACCCTACAGCTCAAATCTTATCCATTATGACTTCTTTTTGTTCCCCAAACTCAAAGAATATTTCTAAGAATTATTATTTGAATCCTTTCAAGACACCAAAACTGCTGTTTGACATGGTGTAAATGGAAAAGCACAGAATTCTTTGTAGAAATGTTAGAGATAGAAATGCCACCTTCAAAAGAGGATATGCCAAGAAACAACAGCTGCCCATTTTGATATTTTTGTTTAAGAAAGTTTTCTACCGTCACCTATGGATGCAGTATCTCAAAAGAGGGAACAAATCTTTACAGCGAGGCTCATTCCCCGCTGCCTCAATACGGTGGACAGGGATGAGCAACTTGGGCAAAATGGGGAGACTACAAAGGCAAGAAGTGACTGGCTTACAAAATTTCAAAAAAAAAAAAAAAATGTTTTGTTTTGTTTTAAAAAGACAGTAGAAAAAAAAAGGAAAGAAAGATTTCTATGGTTTTGTAATGAAACTTTTTTATTTACCCTCATATTTATTGAATATCAAAAACAAACAAATGAGCAAAGCAGATTCCAACTCATGCCGATTCTCTGGTTCCTAGATAAATTACATTTCAGAACCTTGGTTACTTCACCTGCTATAAATCTTTCTTGGATTCATGAGATGACATGTTCTGCTTTCTTTGTCATTGAAGGGGGACAAATATAAGTTACATAAACCTGAAACCAAAACTTCTGCAATTCCAACTCGTAGTTACCCTTTAGGATTAAGTAGAACTGCCCTATAATGTTTCCGAGACTATCATCTTTGCCAAAGCAGACAATGACTCGATGGCACTTAACAACAACAAGAAGCAATTATTGGGGTAGGACCTTGGATCTTTTGGTTAACAGCCAAGTGGTTAACCACTGTGAACCCTATCTTGTTGTTGTATTGTTAAGTGTCATTGAGTCTATCTTGACTCATAGTGATGTTGTACAGGGTTTCCAAGGAGCAGCTGGTGGGTTTGAACCACTGTTCTTGTGGCTCACAGTCCAGAGCTTATCCTATAGCACCACATCAGGAGTCCTTGCATCTTATCTGCATACCTCTAAATATGTTCTTTTTGGAAGCCC
This sequence comes from Chrysochloris asiatica, assembly GCF_000296735.1. Taxonomy (NCBI): domain Eukaryota; kingdom Metazoa; phylum Chordata; class Mammalia; order Afrosoricida; family Chrysochloridae; genus Chrysochloris; species Chrysochloris asiatica. Next base: position 3,451,964 of record NW_006408630.1, read on the forward strand.
TCACCAATGACTCTTAGAATCTGTAGAAGGCAGCAGAAAATGCTGTTTGGAATTTAAAAACAACTTGGAAAGTAGGGTTTCAGAGGAGCAGCTGGTGGGTTTGAACCACTGACCTTGTGGTTAGCATTCTAATGCTTATCCTACAGTGTGACCCAATGAAGTGCAGAACTCATCAGATAATATCATTAATATCACATGCAAGTAAAATTTTGCTAAAGATAAAATGGTTGCACCAGTACATTGACAAGGCACTGCCAGGAGTTCAAGCTGCATTAAGACGAGGTCATGAAATGAGGGATAGCTGTGTTGACATCAGATGGCTCTTTGCTGAAAGTAGAGAATACCAGAAGCATGTTTACCTGTGTTTTATTCACTGTGCAAAGGCTTTTGTATATAAGATAAAATTGAGAAAAATGAGTATTCCAGAACACTTAATTGTGCTCGTGAGGAACCTGTACGTAGACCAAGAGGCAGTCATTCAAAAAGAACATGGGGACACTGAAAGCTTTTAAAAAAGGTGTGTGCTCAGATTGTATTCTTTAACCATACTTATTTAATCTGTATGCTGAGCAAATAATCCAAGAAATTTGATCATATAAAGAATATGGCATCGGGACTGGAGGAATATTTACCAACAACTTGCAATAAGCAGATGATACCACTTTGCTTGATAAATATGAAGAGAACTTAAAATACATACTGATGAAGATCAAAGGCAACAGCACTCAGTACAGGTCGCACTTCAATGAAAAGACAACAAAAATCCTCACCAATGGACCTATAAATAACATGATGATAAATGGAGAAATTATTGAAGTTGTCAAAGATCTTTGGCTTATATCCACTATCTACACTCATGGAAGTGACAGTCAAGAAATCAAACAGGTTTTTGCATTAGGCAAATCTGTGGCACACAGCCTCTTTAAAGGATTCAAGAGCAAAGATGTCAGTTTGAAGATTAAGGTATGCCTGATCCAAGTCTTGGTATTTTCAATAGGCTCATATGCATGTGAAAATGGAGCAATGAATGAGGAAGACCATGGAAGAACTGATACTTCTGAGTTACGGTGTTGGAAAAGAATATTAAAAGTACTCTGGACTGCCAGAAGTACGAATAAATCTGTGTAAGAAGAAATACAACCAGAAGGCTCTTTAGAAGTCAAGACGATCAGACTTTGTTTTTCATACTTTTGACATACTGCCAGGAAGGACCAATCCCTAGAGAAGGACACCATGCTTGGTAAAGTAGAGGGTCAGCAAAAAAGAGAGAGTCCTCCAATGAGATGGACTGACACAGTGGCAGCAACAATGGCCTCAAGATTATCAGCAATTGAGTGGTTGGCACATGATGGGGCAATGCTTCATTCTTCTGTGGATAAGGTTGCTGCAAGTTGGAAATCACTCAACAGCAGCTAACAACAGCAACAACAACCCATTATGAGCATTTGTGTTGTGTGGAATGATTCACAATTATTTTTTCATAAATTCCACCCCAAAAAACCTTTATTTCTGTAGGGAGTTATATAAATGTATTTAGAGAGTCAATTTGTAGTAGAATCTGTTTTTTGTTTTTTGTTTTTTTAATTTATAGTACAATTATCGATAACCTAAATTGCATCTGGAGTCCTGGTGTGATTTTGTGGGATGTAAGCACTGGGCTGCTAACCACAATGGTGGCAGTTCAAACCTACCAGCCACTCCTTGGAACCCCTACACAGTGTCGGAATCAACTGGATGGCACTTAACAACAACAACAACAAGTTTCATCTAAACCCACTGCTACTGAGTGAATTATGACTCACAGTGACCTTACAGGAAAATGTAGATCCCCTCCTTAGTATTTCAGAGAACACAAATCTGTTGTTGTTTTCAGGTACTATCGAGTTGGCTTTGACTCATACCAACCTTATACAAAACAGAATGAAACACTGCCCAGTCTTTCTTCATCCTCACTATAGTTGCTATCTTTGAGCCCATTTCTGCTGCCACTGTGTCAATTTACCTCTTTGGGGATCTTTCTCTTTTCCACTCACCCTCTACTTTGCCTGTGATATCCTTCTCCAGGGACTGAAGCCACTTGATAACATGTCCAAAGTATGAGAGATGAAATCTTGCCATTCTGGCTTCTAAGGAACATTCTGGCTATACTTCCAACACAAATTTGTTTGTTCTTCTGTCACTCCATGATACTTCTACAGAGGCATATAATCTCATCTTTATTCTGAGGTGTGATTGGTGCATTTGAACCACTGGCCTTTTGGTAAATAGTATAATACTTAGCCCAAAGAGCCACCAAAGCTCCAAGATGCATCTAGTTCATATGAAAACCAATCAAATACAGATATTTATGTATTGGAAGAGAATTAGAAAAATCCCTATTTTGCATTATTACAAAATGCATTTGTGATTCTTCCTTGTTAATTTTACCATAACAGAGTGGAGATATAGCACAGAAAGATTGAAAAAAAAGAAAACAACAACAATAAACCATTAAATAGTGAGCCAAGAGCCTGAGTCCAGTTCTGGCCGAGGTAGTCACGTGGTCTTGAGAAGTTATGTAACATGTTAACACTCAGTTTTCTAATCTGTAAAAGGAAGTTGACCAAGATGATGTCTAAAGTTAATTCCAACTCCAAAATTGCATTTTTTCTTAATTAAAAAAATCCCACTGCATTGATTCGAGCACTTTGAACTGCCTGTTTGAGAATGCTAGAATGAAAATTTAAAGTCTTATCTGTATTAAAATCAAGGAACATTAAAAGGATCAACAGAGGAATTTTATAGCTAAACTACGAAAAAATATACAAGCCACAGACTAAAGAGGATGAGGACTTTTGACTCATAGAAGGATGATAGTGAAATGCTGTCTCTTGTACTTTGGCTATATTGTCAAGTAGGACCAGTCCCTGGAGAAGAACCTATTCTTGGTAAAGTAGAGGGTCAATGAAAAAGAGGAAAACTTCCAATGAGACGGACTGACACCGTGATAAATTATGGACTCAAACCTAACAACAATTCTCAGGATGGCACAAGACCTGTCAGTGTTTCCTTTTGTTGCACACAGGGATGCTATGGCTTATTACTAACTCAGTGGTACCTAACAACAGAAGGAAAGTTTAATGTCTTATCTGTATTAACTTTAATAGTCAAGGAACATTGGGAGGATCAATGGTGGGATTTATAGCAAATCTCAAATAAGAGATGGATGATGAGGACTTTTGATCCCAAAATAAAATTCAGAACTACTAGATCCACATTAGTGTGAAAGATTTTTTGGGCTATATGCTTTTCTTAAAAAGTTGTCCTAAATTATTTATCAAATTAATGTTACTTACTAGTCTTGATGTGGTGCCATAGAATAAGTACTGGACTTCTAACTGAAAAGTAGGCAGTTCAAACCCAACAGCTGCTCATCAGAAACTATACAGGGTCACTCCAAGTTGGAACAGACTCAGTGACACTTAACAACAACCACAGAATAGTTCTAATTATTTAGTCAAGTGCTAGGTTATTGTTTATCTAAAAATAAGGAAAGAATATTTAATTTAGTCACTGCCTTCTATTCTACGCATCCTAACTATGGCAGACACTATCCCAAATGAGGATAAATACCCAAATCTCAGGATTGTTCTTTGGTATGAACAATGACCTCTTAAGAATAAAAGCCAGCTCTCTGCTCCTCCCTGTTCAACAGGCAGCCGCAGCTTCTCTTGCAGTACCAGCTGCATCCCTGAGACAAGATGGTGAAGTTCGGAGTCAACGGATTTGGCCGTATTGGGCACCTGATCACCATGGCTGCTTTTCACTCTGGCAAAGTAGAGGTTGTTGCCATCAACGACCCCTTCATTGACCTCAACTACATGGTATATATGTTCCAGTATGATTCCACCCATGGCAAGTTCAATGGCACTGTCAAGGCTGAGAACGGGAAACTTATCATCAATGGGAAGCCCAACTCCATCTTCCAGGAGCGAGATCCCGCCAACATCAAGTGGGGTGATGCTGGTGCTGAATATGTTGTAGAGTCCACCGGTGTCTTCACAACCTTGGAAAAGGCTGGGGCTCACTTGAAGGGTGGTGCCAAAAGGGTAATCATCTCTGCTCCTTCTGCTGATGCCCCCATGTTTGTGATGGGTGTAAACCATGAGAAGTATGACAACTCGCTCAAGATTGTCAGCAATGCCTCCTGCACCATCAACTGTTTGGCCCCCCTGTCCAAGGTCATCCATGACAATTTTGGCATCATGGAGGGACTCATGACCACAGTCCATGCCATCACTGCCACCCAGAAGACTGTGGATGGCCCCTCTGGGAAACTGTGGCGTGATGGCCATGGGGCTGCCCAGAACATCATCCCTGTATCTACTGGTGCTGCCAAGGCTGTGGGCAAAGTCATCCCTGAACTGAATGGGAAACTCACTGACATGGCCTTCCGTGTCCCACTCCTAATGTGTCTGTTGTGCACCTGACCTGCCGCCTGGAGAAAGCTGCCAAATATGATGACATCAAGAAAGTGGTGAAGCAGGCATCAGATGGACCCCTAAAAGGCATCCTGGGTTACACTGAAGACCAGGTCGTCTCCTGTGACTTTAACAGTGACACCCACTCTTCCACCTTTGATGCTGGGGCTGGTATTGCCCTCAATGACCACTTTGTCAAACTTATTTCCTGGTATGACAATGAATTCGGCTATAGCAACAGGGTGGTGGAGTTATGGTCCATATGGCCTCCAAAGAATAAGAGCCCCCTGGACCACCAGCCCCAGCAACAGCACTAGAGGAAGAGAGAGTCCCTCAGCTGCTGGGAGTCCTTACCCCAACTGTAATCCCCCTACACACTGAGAAACTCCCATCCTCAGTTTCCATCCAGACCCCCTGGAGAAGGGGAGGGGCTTTAGAGAGCCCAGTCTTGTCATGTACCATCAATAAAGTACACTATACAAGCAAAAAAAGAGAATAAAAGCCAGACAATGTAAAATATAACTCTGAATATATTAGTACAAACAGTACAACCAAAGAGAGTTCAGTATTTTCTGTAAAAATTATGGTGTAAGGAACAAGCAGAATTAGCTACTGATTTATTCCCTCCTGGGCAATCTGGACTGTGAATGGTAGTGGGCAGGTGATTATATTAGGAATTTGTACCCTGGAATCTAAGAGAAGGTAAGGACAAGGTAAAAAAAATGTGTGTCAAGAAGTATATAGAATTCTACTTCATTGTATGACAAGAAAGATCAGCAACTTGTAGAAAGAAATTAGTATCTTGGAACATGAAAGAAAGAAAGGTTTGAGTGTCAATTGTGTCTTGTGGCCAAAGTCTTTTACAGGATGCTCATTGGTGTGAGCGATAATTTTTGGAACATATCTGTTCAATGATTTTATATCATCAGTTGTAAAAATAGAAAAATAGTCTGGAGGTTGTAATTTTTTGATCTATTGTTATTAGGTGTCATTGAGCCATCTCCAACTCATAATGATCTTGTGCACAACAGAATAAAATACTGCCCAGTCGTGTGCCATTCTCACAATTTTGAAGTTTAAAGTTATTGTTGTAGCCATTATGTCAGTCCATCTCACTATGGAATCTTCCTCTTATTTGTTTACCCTCTACTTTTCCAAGCATGATATTCTTTTCCAGGGACTGGTCCTTTCTGACATCATGCCCAAAGTACATGAGATGAAGTCTCACCGCCTCAGCCTCGAAGGGTCACTCTGGCTATACTTCTTCCAAGACTGATTTGTTTGTTCTTCTGGTAATTTGTGGTCATTTCAATATCAGTATCACTGTCTGTTTGTTTTTTTCCTACAAAGCATAATATTTTTTTATGTCTGTTTAGAAAACTGCTAGGATGACCTTTATGAATAAAGTCTAATAGAAATATAATGTGTCACACAAGTACCAGGCATTCATTGTATACATGAGATCATAAATTTAAATTTTTCTAATAGCTACATTTCAAAAAGCAGAAATAGGTAAAAATAACTTTAGTCATATACTTTAAAGCACACCCTGGTAGTGCAGTGGTTAAGCACTCAGTTGCTATTTGAAAGGTGGCAATTTGAACCCACAAGTTGCTACAAGGAACAAAGATGAAGCTGTTTGTTTCTGTAAAGATTTATAACCTTGGAAACAGTATGGAGCACATTTCTCTGTCTACAGGGTCCCTATGAATCAGAATCAACTTTATGGTGATTTAAATAGATAGATAGATAATCCAATATCTTCAAAATAGCACAATTTCAATAAATTATATAAAGTCATTGAAATATTTTACTTTTTTTCATCTTATATCTTAAAAATTGTTCTATTATTCATAAGGTCACAGAATCAGAGGCAACTCAGTGGCAACTATTGATAACGTTTTGCACATGCAAGAAATCTCAGTTCAGACCAGTAACATTTCAAGTCCTCAATGAACACATGAAACTTGTGTCCATGACATTTTCCAGTGCAAGTCTAAAAAAACAGGATAGTAATTGAGTCTTTCATAAAAATAGTTAGATGTCTGACTGTTTCATTTCCTCCTTGCCAGCAACTTGAATCACACCTTGTTATTTATTAAAAAATAAAGTAGTTGAAATAGTGGGAAGTAGTTATTGAATAGAGTACGAAAAGAAATATATGCATGTTTGCATCTTTTATTTTCATTTGTAAAATATTGTTCTGAATAGAGTATTACTTGGGGACTGGACTTAAATACTCTGGTGCTATGCAATATCATATAAATTGTGGTAAGAAGAGGAATAAAGGAGAATGAGCTCTGTATGAGGGAAGCTTAGAAAATACTCCATGGAAAATAAATTGTACCATTTAATAAGTTGCTAACATTAATAACTTAATATCTTGAAAAGATATCATGAGCTCCTATTACTTTTTCACTTGACAATTCTTTTGCAATTTTTCAATAAGAAGCAATTAAAAAGCATTAAGCAACACCTATTATCTTTTGATAAAACTAAGACTCTTTATAAAGTTTCAGTTCATTATTCCGTTACCACCCACATTCCATTTTCCCTTTTTATTTCTATTCCTATTAAAGGTTGTTCTTTCCCTGTCAGTCCAACCTACATTTTTTTTTTTTTTTTTAAAGCATGAAATAAAACATAATAAGAAAGAAGAGAAACAAAAAGAAAAAGAAAACATCACAGTGTATCAACCTATTTTTTTTTTTTTTTTTTGTACTTGACAGGTTTATTTCCAAAATTTTAACTTAAAAATGTTCTGCAAAAGATGATTACTAGATATTCTGCACACTTGTGGGCACATTAGCAATTTTCCTTGATTTGTGCTCAATCAAGTGTCCCCAGACCCTTCAGACTTCAGTGGGACCCAATACCCCCTACCTTACTGACTATATGCTCTTTTCTGTGAGTCTACCTGATTTATAAACTTTTGAGTTACAAAACTAATTGTAGCAGTTTGTTGCAGTTCTTGACATGCAAAGTGTTTTCACAAATAGTTCTCATCAATCTCAGCTACAGCAAACTACCACACACCTGAATATGAAGAATCAACATGCCCACCAAGGTTGGAAATAGTACACAAGAAGTGATAACCTTTACCATCCTGGTATGGCACTGTGGGTTAATGCTCTGGACTGCAGAGTTGGTTTGAACCACAAGTAGATGATTCAAGCCCACTAGCTGCTCCTTGCAAACCCTATACAGGGTCACTTATGGGTTGGAACCAACTCACTGGCACTTAACAACAGCAACAACAATCCTAACATTGTGATTTGTACTCACAATCTTACTTTGTGAAAGATTCCTGTATTTTTGATAAGCAGTGATTTGCTTTGTTTATCTCCTAAAAGCTTTCCTGAAGTCCTATAAAAATACCCCTAATCTCTTGTAGCGTAGTGGTTACGAATCTGGCTGTGAGCCTCAGGTCAGCAGTTCAAAACTACCAGCTGTTCCTCAGGAGAAAGATGAGGTTTTCTGCTCCCGTAAAGATTTACAGCCTCAGAAACCCTGTACAGGGTCGCTATGAGTCAGAACCGACTCCAAGGCACATAACAACAACAACAACAATCTCTTTCCTCATTCATGGAGCCCTAGTTTGGCATTGCAGGTTAAAGCACTGGACTACAATGTCAGTTTGAACCACAAGGTCAGTGGTTTAAGCTCACTAGTCGCTCGTTGGAAACCCTATACAGAGTAGCTATGAGTCAGAACCAACTCTACAGCACTGAACTACAATGATCTCCCTCCTCAGAGAAATAGGTGGTGGCAGAGATCCCCCTGTCTCCTTGCTTTTGTAAGGAACTGTAGAGAAAAATGAAGTTGATTTTTTTCTCCCACGCAAAAGTCTTTTTTTGGAGTCTTCTTGGTCTCATATCTGTAGTAGGCAGAGAACTTGGGTTTTTGCCAGGCATCAATACACAATGATCTGATATCAAACCACCCACCAGATATTCACCACCTGCCAGCTACTGTTAACATATAATTTGAGCATCATCAGAGCACACTGGGTGAAAGCATGACTCTGGATCTAGTTGCCCATGTATGATTTGGTTCCTCAAGTAACTCTGTTTTTTGCTTTTGGTTGGTTGTCCAAAGTTTATTTGCACTAGTTACCTTATGAAGGAACTCTGGTAGTGTAGAGGTTATGAGTTGGACTGTTAACGTCAAGGTCAGCAGTTCAAAACTACCAACTGCTCCATGGGAGAAAGATGAAGCTTTCTGCTCCTATAAAGATTTATAGCCTCAGAAACTTTATACAAGGTTGCTATGAGTTGAAACCAACTCCACGGCACACCACCATCACCTTATGAGTCAAATGGATATGATAGTGAGTAAAATAGAGAACTGTGCACTAAAGCATTTCTAATGACTAATTTTTCAGTAGATCAATAGGACTTTATTCCAAGGCACCTCTCAGTAGACTCAAACCTTCAACCTTTCACCTAGCAGTTAAGTGCATAAACAATTTGTGCCATTCAGGAACTTGCTACAAGGATTAAACACATGCAAAATCTTCAGAACAATGTGGGCACCTAGGTTACTTCATTATCATCTTATTCTTTTCTGATGACCACAATGGTTTTGTGGGTTTTGTCAAACTTGAGGGAGCAATAGGTGTTCTAATCTTCATCTTCCGATCACCTCTTCAACTAATGTTAAAATAGAGTACTTCATTTAAAGAAATGTACATTTAAGATGTTTTATAACTCTGACATCATGGTGGTTATGAATTGGGCTGCTAATCTTAGGGTCAGCAGTTCAAAACTACCATCTGTTCCCAAGGAGAAAGATGAGGCTTTCAACTCCTGTAAAGATTTACAACCTCGGAAACCCTATGAGTCAGAACCGTCTCCATGGTACGTAACCACTACCACCATAACTCTTACTGGAGTCCTGATGTAGCGTGTGGATTAGTTCATGTGCTGGACTGCAAAGTTGGTTTGAACCACAAGGTTGGCACACTAACTTGCTCTTGCTCTGCCCATTGTTCAGCAACAGTCCTTACACAAAGAGACATTCATATATGTTGAATGATATTCTTAGCTTTTGATCAGATTCCTCACTTAAGGGGGAAAGAGGAAGGGATAAAATCAAGGGGAAACTGCTGATGTGGTCTTTTTCTGCCTATGGTCAAAATTTGCTTGCATCAACTACTCACTTTAAATGAAACTTTCCCAATAATGAAAACTAAGACAAGTATTCAAGCTGCTTCCTGTTGGACAAGGAAGAAGTCAATGTTATTGAGACATTCAATCATCATGGGAGAAGTGGACACACAGAGTATCCTTTTGAGTTTGCTCTCTTGGCCTAGAGGTTTTGGGAATAAGAGAGTACACACCGATTAACTAGAGGTCCCATGATTAACTATTTAAACTAAGCAAGGTGTAAACAATGAAGAGTATTAAGGGAAAAAAACAAGTGTCAGTTGGAAAGCAAAGCGTTTAACTAATTCCAACCTGCACCCTCCTCTAAAGGCTTGAATCAGGTCCATTAGGTGACTTGCTGGATAGTTTCCACTCCTATTTCAACTTCTCTGGTGGTGTTTATGTGGGTGCAATATAGTTTATTGATATTGCAAATACACTGTATCCACCCCCATGTTTGTCAATAAAAAGTCCAAAGCCACCCTGTTGTCTGAAATATCCTCAGTAGGGAGTTTAAAGAAGTTTGTTAGGCTCTCAGGAACTTTATATGTTCCAAGAGCTCATATGTCTAATTCTCAGCCTTGGGATAATAGTTCTTAAAACATATCAGCCAAGTCCAATGTGCTCAAGGACAGGGTTGTTCCCTATCCCTGAAACAGAGATTAGGGAATGTATCTGAAATAAGCCATGCTTGTGACTTCCTTGATGAGTATAGAGAGATAGGACAAGGTGAGTAACACCAAGTTGCATTGTCCTACATAATTAGTTTCATTTAAAATTGGAAAGCCCAGGTATAAGGGGAAGCCCAAAGTTGTTCTCTGCTTGCGAGATACTCTCTTCACATAAAGGTGTATCCAGGATAGATGGTAACCAGCGTCCTGGTTATTGTCAGTAACAGCATACTGATCAGCATACTGGGATGATTTCAACTTAAATAAATAAAAAATAATAGTAATAATAAAAGACCAAGTTTACTGGTTAGAAGGAGGCTAGTGGAACCTGAGACTGAGGGCCACAAACACCCTTCACATCTGGAATGGAAGTCACCTGTATGACCCAATTTTCAGGCAAGCAGTGGTTAGGTTTATGGGGAAGGACAACAACATTGACAATGTTTGCTCACCATGGAATTATCAATCATTTGAGGATAAAAAAAGGTAACATTTTTCCTAGGACAAAATGGAGAAGAGATAGGAAGAGGGTTAGAATGCAGGTGGGGAGCAAGCTGGTTAACTATTATTGCATGGAGAAGATTGTAATTATTGAGATGGAACAAAGTGTATGTTTTGTTGAATGTAAAGCTAATGATCTATCCATAATATCTTTTAATCTATCCACAATAAAAAGTTTTTAAAAAATTAAAAGCAGGAAACTTACTGTTTCTCAAATACGTATTTAAGGTCTTCCAGAAACATATATAAGATCTTCCAAAGTCTCCCAGGAGTTCTGGTGTGGTACTATAAGATCAACACTGAGCTACAAGCTCAGTAGTTCAAACTCACCAGTTGCTCCTTGGAAACTATATATTGGGTCACTATGAATCAGAACCAACTCAACAGCACTTAACAGCAAAGGATCCTAGCTATAGTTAAGGCCACACTACTTTTCCTCATATTTAGGAGGTATTGTATTATTCTAGTTAACTTAAGAGAGGGCTGGTGGTTAGAAGGACCTCAAAGAAGCTCTTTCTTTTGCACTTTAGTATGTCACCTGGGTATAGATTTTTTCAAGTTTTCAGGAGGTCTCTATCTCTTGACTGAAAACCATGCAACAGGGGAGGCAGAGTAAGGTGGTGGACTAGGCAGAAAGGCTCTGTGGACTCTCTGAAGCAAAGATATGGAAAACCTGACAAGACAGATGCAGAATATGGTCCTAGAACTCTGAGATTCAGAGGAAGGGATAAAGAGGTTGAATGAGTGCTTACAGGGCTAGAGGGTTGGTCAGAAACAGCAACACAGGAAGTGACTGCTGAGATGTGGTGACTAACAGGACCTGCCACAGCCATCTTGAGAATCTGTGAGCAGCTTCAGAGACAAGAAAACCTACCTGTGGTTCACAAGACAAAGGTGTGATTTTATTTTCTTTCCTCCTCTGATTCTCCACACTGGGGATCAGAGGTGAGGCTGACCTCTACCAGTGTACATCCCCCAGGGAAGCTTCCACTTTCGACTGAATGAGAAAGGAATTAACTACAATAATCCCATGTGGCTGGGCACTGCTACAATTCTGGACTAGCTTTCACTAGGAAAGTCAGTTGAATGGGCACATAGGGGAGAGAGAGAAGAGGGTCTAGTTTATCTTGAAATTTCTTGGGTGTCTGTGAAGACAAGAGGTCAGCAGGTGGCACAGAGGCTTAATGTTTATTGATGGAAAGAAAGCAATTTCCAGTTTTGTTTTTATCCTTTTTCTTCTTCTTTCTGCATTATTATTTTATTTTATTGCTGTTGTTTCCTGGTTTGTTTCTTCTCTTTTGTGAGTGTGTTTTCTCTTCTTGCCTCACCCTAAAAGAGACAGCAACTGTAACCATACAACCAAGCCATATCTGTACCCTATACAACCCCACCAATCAGGCTAGACTCAATACCAGCAGTTACACATCAGTACAATGACAATAATCAGCAACAGCTAAATCCACCCTGGACTGAACAGCACAAATAGCTAACAGAGAATGGTGCACAATCTCATCTGATTACATTCATCAGGAGGCAGTCGGTGAGTGCCTAAGAACACACCAACACACATTCATCAAATTAATATAAATACACCACCACAATACCATGAAAGCAACAGATCATTTCTGTTCACATGAAAAAACAAAACAGCGTAGCTCAAACAAGAGACCAAGAGGTTGTTGTTCTTCTTCTTCTTAGGTGCCATTGAGTTAGTATGGCCTCATAGCAACATTATGCACAAAACACTGCCTGGTCCTAAGCCAACCTCACAATCATTGCTATGCTTGAGCCCATTGATGCTGCCACTTTGCCAATCCATTTCGCTGGGGGTCTTCCTCTTTTTCTCAGACCAACCACCTTACCAAACATAATATCCTCCTCCAGTAACTGGTCCCTCCAGACAATATGTCCAAAGTATGAGAGATAAGATCTGGCCACCCTGGCATCCAAGGAGCACTCTGGCTATACCTAATCCACACAGATCTATTTGTTCTTTTGGCAGTCCATGATACTTTCAATACTCTCCTCCAACACCATAACTCAAAAGCATCAATTCTTCTACTGTCTTCCTTATTCACTGTCCAGCTTTCACATGCATATCAGGTTATTGAAAATACCATGACACGAGTCAGCACACCTTAGTACTCAAACTGCTATTTTTGCTCTTCAACACTTTAAAAAGGTCTTGTGCAGTAGATTTGTCTAATGCAATATGTCGTTTGATTTCTTGACGGCAGCTTCCATGAGTGTTAATAGCTGATCTGAGCAAAATGAAGTCTTTGAAAACTTCAGTCTTTTCTCTGTTGATCAGATTGTTGTTTATTGGTCCAGTGGTGAGGATGTTTGCTTTTTTTTTTTTAACATTGAGATGCAATCCAAACCAAAAGCTGTAGTCTTTGATCTTTATCAGTAAATATTTTAAGCCCTCTTCACTTTCAGCAAGCAAGGTTGTATCATCTGCATATCGCAGGTTATTAATAAATCTTCCTCCAATTATGATGCCACATTTTGCTTCATATAACCCAGTCTTGGATTATTTGCTCAGCATACAGGTTGAATAAGTACGGTGAAAGAATACAACCCTGTCACACAATTTTCCTAATTTTAAACCATTTGGTGTTCCCTTGTTCTGTTTGAACAACTGCCTCTTGGTTTATGTGCAGGTTCCTATGAGCACAATTAAGTGTTTCAGAATACTTATACTTTGCAACGTTGTCCTTATCTTGTCATGAGCCACACAATCAAAGGCATTTGTGTATTCAATAAAATGCAGGTAAATATCTTTCTGGTATTTTCTGCTTTCAGTCAAGTTCCATCTCATGTTAGCAATGATATCCATCATTCCATGTTCTAGTCTGAAACTGGCTTGAACCTCTGGGAGTTCTCTGTCAGTGTATGCTTGCAGCAGTTTCTGATTTACCTTTAGTAAAACTTTACTCACATAGGATATCGATGGTATTGTCTGATGATTTCCGCATTCCATTGGGTCACTGCTCTTTGGAGTGGGCACAAATATGGATCTCTTCCAATCAGTCGGCCAGATAGTTGTCAGTGCCACCTCGTTTTGTTGAAAGATTTCAATTTTTATTCAATCAATTCTTTTTTGTTTTTTAAGGTTTTTATTGTGGATTGAGTGAAAGTTTACAGGGCATATTATCAATTTTACATCCAACAAATCATATACCTTGTTTCATTACATTGATTATAATTCCCTCCATGTACCATCAGTTAACAGTATAT
>NW_006408630.1:3473582-3475549 GCF_000296735.1 Chrysochloris asiatica
CTGTTCTTCAGATGATCTCTAAATTCAGGTGGGATATATTAAAATCATATTTTGTCTTTCATGGACTTGTTTTCACTTTCTTCAGCTTCAGTCTGACTTTGCACATGAGCAGTTAATGGTCTGTTCCACAATCTGCCCCTGGCCTTATTTTAGCTGATGATATGGTGCTTTTCCACCTTCTCTTTCCACATATGTAGTCACTGTCTGGTGAAGTCCATATGTAAAGTCATCTTTTATGCTGTTAAAAAAAAGGTATTTGAAATGAACAAATAATTGGTCTTGCAGAAATCTATCATGCAATCTCCAGCATCATTTCTCTCACCAAGGCCATATTTTCCAACTACTGATCCTTCCTCTTTGTTTCCAACCTTTGCATTTCAATCACCAGTGATTATCAACACATCTTGATTGAATTTTTTATCAATTTCAGGCTGAAGAATTTCATAGAACAACAAACTGACAGACAAGTGGTGGGACCAATAGGTAGAAATTGAAAATATTTTTGAGGAAAAAGAGGCACTGTAGCTTACCTGGAAAAGAATTCAGGAAAATGATGTTTACGTACCTTCAAATGCTTGACAGAATGGTTGAGGAAAAAAAAGGAAGAATTCAGAAAAGCATTATAGGAATAATCAAACAAAACAAATAAAGATTGGATATAATACAAAACCGGCAAACAGATATCTAGAAAATTAATGCTAAGGTATTAGAAATGGACAATATGCTGAAAGGACAAAGGAGTAAATATCAATCAACAGAACCCAGAAATAGTGAGCTTGAAGTTATATCTCTCAGTATTAGTAAGCTAGGAAAACAATCAGAAATGAAAAAAAAGAATGAAGAAAGCCTAAGATTCATGTGGGGCAGCATGAAGAGTAATAACCAAAGGGTGATCAAAATTCCGAAACAGAAAGAGACAGCAAATCACAGAAAAGATAGTTGATGAGCTGCTGGGAGAAAATTTCCCTAATTTCATGAAAGATGAGAAGATAAGCATTCAAGAAACTTAACAAATCCCAAACAGGCTAGACCCTAACAATAAATCACCCAAAGATATTATAATCAAACCCTCTAAAATCAAAGATAAAGAAAGAAACCTGAAAGCAGCTTGGGAAATAACACCCACAAAGGAAAAACCAATTAGACTAAACTCGGATTTCTCTGCAGAAACCATGCAATCAAGAAGGCAATGGAGAAATGTATACAAAAGTGAAAGAAAAAGCTACCAACTAAGAGTGATCTTCTCAGCAAAACTGTCCCTCAAATGCTATGGTAAAATTAGATCATTTCCAGATAAACAGAAATTAAAGGAATTTGTATAAAAACAAATCAACTTTACAAAAAATATTAAAAGGATTCCTTCGACTCTATTATTAACAACAGAAGTCCACAACTAGAGAATGACATATGCTGTACCACCACCCAGAATTCAATCAAGCCATAGAAGTATCCAGAGTAAAGTAAAGCTACAAGACTGAAATTACGGAATCAGCGCTTAAACTATAATGTGAAGACAACTACAAAGCAAAGAGAGGTAAAGTACAGTTACAGAATTCCAAATGGCAAGGAATTCAAGTAGATTTCAATATAAAACTGACTGTTTTATCATCAATGAAAAATAGGTCCAAACTAAGGGACTGCAATACATGGCACCCATACACTATCAAACATCACCAAAAAAAATGCACAAGAAGTAGAAGACAAAATAGATGACTGGAGCCTCCTAAATACTTGAAACTAAATTCCATCAAAAGATTTTCCCAAAAGAGTAAAATGGAAGCCCATGATTGGTTAATAAACAATAACAATTTTAAGACTATTTAACAACCACTAACCTAGGGTGTGTTTTCATTGTGTTGTTTTTGCTAGGTGTCATCGAGTAGCCTCTGACCCTTAGTGACTCTTGTACAGCAGAAAGAAACCCTGCCTGTTTTTGTTTTGTTTTTTTTGGCATCCTCATAATTATT
>NW_006408630.1:3476384-3487357 GCF_000296735.1 Chrysochloris asiatica
TTGTTAAGTGCTATCAAGTTGGTTCTGACTCATAGCAACCCTGTATTCAGAGGAGTGGCTGGTGTGTTTGAACTGCTGACCTTGCAGTTCAAGCTGACCTTGCAGTCTAGGGCTTATCCAATAGCACCATGCACCTCTGGGTTAAATCAAACTGCCCCACTCATGAACTTTGTACTTCCATGGTACACAGTATTGCACTTTACCATTCTTCTATATGTGATGCTTTTGACAACTTCTTGTTTTCTTGTCAAACAGACTGAAAGAAGTTGGGTCAGAGACTGTTGCATCTATTCTTTAATCCTAGAATATAGTACAATGACCTGCCAATTGGCAAGAGTTTAGGATAATCAGGTGTCCTTCCTCCAAATATCGGAAAATCAGTTGGAAAGAGAAGTGTAATATTAATACTATTTGAAAAGTGTCTGTTAAGTTTGTTCTTTGTGCTGCTGATAAACTTGCTTGTTCATTGAAATAGCACTCTCTTCACATATACATACATGCACATCCACTACAAATTGTTTTTGCTATTGTTAAATGCCATCGAGGTGGTTCCAAACCATAGCAACCAAATGTAGGGTTTCCTAGGAATGGCTGGTGAGTTTGAACTGTTGACCTTGCAGTTCAAACTGACCTTGTGGCCCAGCGCATTATCCTGCAGTGCCACACCAGAACTCCAGCAAAAATTACAAGTTGTAATTTTTAATAAAGCTTTATGGGCAATTTGAAACAGTCTCAGAAGAAAATTGATACAAAATATGAAAAAAATATTAGATATAATTATTATTTTCAAATTTGGCACTGTGGGATATTGGATTTCAGAGAAGTTGAAAGGTTCTATTAGCCAGATTTAAAATGGCAATTACATTTACCTAAAGAAACTCAAATCACATTTCAATCTGAGTTTTTGCATCGTTAAACTATGTTGTTAATGTTAGGTGCCATCTAGTTAGACTCACAGGGACCTGATTTGGCAGAGTGGAACTGCCCCTTAGGGTGTTCTTGGCTATAATCCTAAAGTAAACAGATTGTCAACAGGTCCTTCTCCCACAGAACTTCTGGGCTCATTAATAGCTGAATGCCTAACCTTTTGTGCCTCCGGGGCTCCACTTGATGCTAGAATAACACTGAAACACTAAATTTCCCATTTCCTTTTATTTTTTCCTGTAAATAGAAGCAAAATTAATAACATTCTTATTTATTTACTTAGATCTATGGCACTATGGAGTCCTGGTGTGGAGCTGTGGTTTAATGCATTGGATTGCAAAATCGTTTTGAACCACAAGGACAGCGGTTCAAACTCACCTGCTCCTCGGAAACCTTATAGTGGGGTCGCTATGGGTCGGAACCGACTCGACGACACTAACAACGACAACAAGATGGCGCTGTAAGATAAGCACTAGACCGCAAGGTCGATATGAACCACAAGGTGGTGGTGGGGGGCGGATCCAAACTCACCAGCAGCTTCTTGGAAACCCTATGCAGGGTCTCTATGGGTCGGACCGGACTTGACGGCACTTTAACAACAACAACAACAACAACAACAACATAACTCTGCTATAAGAACAAGCAAATCTGTGTTGAAAGAAATATAGCCACAAAACTCCTTAGAAGGCAGGATAGCCAGACTTTGTCTTTCATACTTCCGTCATATTATCAGGACGCACCAGCCCCTGGAGGACATCATGCTAGGTAAAGTGAAGGGTCAGCGCAAAAGAAGAAGAACCCCAGTGAGATGGATTGGCATAAGGGCAGCAGAAATGGGCTCAAACATTAACAATTGTGAGGATGATGCAGGACCTGACAGTGTTTTTTAATGTTGTGCGCAGTGTCACTATGAGTTGGAACCAAGTTGATGACACCTAACAGCAACAACAATTTAACTCTGCAGGAGCCCTGGCTTGGAGCTGCAGGATAAGTACTGGACTGCTAACTACAAGGCCGGTGGTTCAAAACCACCAACCGCTACGTGGGAAACTTCTACACAGGTCACTATGACTCGGAACCAATTTGACAGCACCTAACAACAACAAGGAGCTCTGGTAGCGTAGTGGTTATGAATCGGGCTACGAACCTTAAGGTCAGCGGTTCGAAACTACCAGCCGCTCCGCAGGAGAAATATGAGGCTTTCTACTCCCGTAAAGATTTACACCCTCGGAAACGCTGTACAGGGTCGCTATGGGTCAGAACCGACTCGACGGCACTTAACAACAACAACAACAAAGAGCTCCGATAGCGTAGTGGTTATGAGTCAGGCTGTTAACCTCAGGGTCAGCAGTTGGAAACTACCAGCTGTTCCGTGGGAGAAAGATGAGGCTTTCTGTTCCCGTAAAGATTTTCAAAGTCGGAAACCCTGTACAGCGTCGCTGTGAGTAGGAACTGACTCCACAGCACATAACAACAATAATAACTCTACAACAGTATGAATAAACTTCGTTTGCTCTCTCATAGAGTTACAATAGAAAAATTTATAAAAGAAACTCCCAAAATCTTCATTCCTGGCCTTCAAAATAGGAGAAAGAATGTTAGGCAGCCCCAGGCTCACTAAAACAGTTTAAGCCAGAGTTAAGTATTAGAAGTCATTAGTAATTCCTAATGGAGTATGTTCCTCAAGGGTGTTAAACATTATTCCCTCTTTGTTTTAAAAGCCTCTAAATTTGGAACATTTTACATTATATTGTACAGCTATATATAGTATGAAAAGCATGAGACAAAAATGGCAAACTTTTTTCTGTTTTCTATCACTTCATTACCTTTCTAAATGTAAGATCTCAATATATAGTTTTTAAAATTGATTTGCAAATTGATTAGCATTTTGTACATATAAAATATTTTGTGGTATTCAAACTCTCAGAAATTTAGTTAGCCATTGTCTTCCTTAAAAATTTTAAAACACTGTGAACTGAGTTTGCCAATTTATTCTACTTGTTTCCTTGGAATTTTTTTTGTGGTTTTCCATAAACAATAACCACTTTAAGTGAAAAGATGAAGTACATAGATTTAATAATTTAGGAATCATACACTATTTACATGAGAATGTATATCTTTATGCACTTTTTCATGACTGTATTTGAATTAATTTTTCAATTATTGTTTAGAGTACTTTGTTGTTTGATGCCATTGAGGTGGTTCCAACTCATAGTGACTCTGTATAGGATTTTCAAGGAACAATTGGTGGCTTTGATTCCCCCAACCTTTCTGTTAGCCATCCAGTATTTATCCTACAGCATCATAACAGTTCTGTGTACTCTGTTAATCTTTAGAAAAAAAGATTTGCTTCTTTTTTTCTTTTCAAGCATAAGGTTAGATGTTGGTGTGTTTGTTGTTGTTAAGCAATGTAGAGTCGGTTTTGACCCATAGCAACCCTGTATAGAGTTTCTGAGGAGCGGCTGGTAAGCTTGAACCACTGACCTTACAGTTCAAACCTACTTTGTAGTTACAGCACATCAACCCACAGCACCATACCAGGACTCTCTAAATTTAGATTGATGGTGGTGGTGGTGATATGCCGTGGAGTAGGTTCACGCTCATAGCCACACTGTATAGGGTTTCTGAGGCTGTAAATCTTTACTGGAGCAGAAAGCCTCATGCTTTCTCCAGCAGAACGGCTGGTAGTTTTGATCTGCTGACCTTGAGATTAGCAGCCCGATTCGTAACCACTTCGCTACCAGAGCTCCTCAAAAGGTTAGATAGATAACAGCAAAACAAAAATGAATGTTAACATTTTAACATAATTAATATCACTGAACAACATTTTCTCATGACATAAAATATCATTTTCCTCATTTCACTTAAAACAAATGTCTCCATCATAGCAAAATACAAATTCTTTTTTCTGCACTTCTGCAGTAGATGATCTGAAAATGAAAGGGTTTTCATATTTTTTATATTAAAACTCAGCAAAGAGCCAAGGTAACTACTTTTCTTAGCTGACTAAGTAAGATTCTTAAATTTCACTGCAGAAGTATTTGAAGGTTTGTTTATGGGATTCTGCTTAGGCTGCATTGTACTATTGTGTTGTTTACTCTTTGATGGGTTGTTATGCAGAAGTTTGTAATTGTGTAAACAATGCTTACTAGTCCTGGTGTGGTGCTGTAGGATAAGCAGTGGACTGCAAGTTCATTTGAACTGCAAGGTTGGTAGTTGAAACTCATCAGTTGCTCCTCAGAAACCCTATGAAAGGTCGGCTATGAGTTGGAAGAAAGTCAACAGCATTTAACAATAATAACAACAACAATTCAGTAGTAAAGTTTTAGTGACAAGGATTCATTATCATCTATAATAATACTACATCTTCCTAGCTTGGTCAAGTTAAAATGACACAACCAATAAAATTGCTTGTAAATAGAAACAAAATTAGTCCTATTGCCTTAAAATCTTGAGAGCAGCAAAGGAGACATGGTTATTTAAGAATTTCTACAGTAGAGTCCAGCTTTATCTTGTAGAGGTGACAGACAAAATCCAGATCATGCCACTTTCCAACTCAAAACTTCCATAGAACTCTTCATTTCATTCAGAGTGAAACACAAGTTATCACAATCAAAGCTTTTCTGACTTCCTCTCTAATCTCCAGTTATGGAGCTACTTAGTGGTTGATGGAGCTACTTTATATGCATATTTCTGCTTGAAGGAGTTTGCACATGTTTTCAGCATGGAATTTTTCTTCCCCTAGATACCCTTCTGGTTCATTCTGTTCCTTTTATCTGATATTCACTCAGATGTTATCTTCACTTTTAAGCATGGTTAAAATTTATTTATGAGATGCTGAGGGCTTAAAATACCATAGTCACACATCAATCAGAGCTGGAAATAAAATTTGGGACTAAATAACCCTGTACTCAATCATTTACCTGCTTCAACTCTTCATTTTAAGATTTTATTTAATATCCAGATTAGAAAAGGAACCCATGACCCATTTTTCTTTTTGTTTCCCCCCACCCCACTCTAAAGGAGCTCTGGTAGCATAGTGGTTACGAATTGGGCTGCAAACGGCAGGGTCAGCAGTTTGAAACTACCAGCTGTTCCGCAGGAGAAAGATGAAGCTTTCTGCTCCCGTAAAGATTTACAGCCTCAGAAACCCTGTACAGGCTCGCTATGAGTCGGAACCAACTCCACAGCACATAATAACAACAACAAACAATTCTTTCAAATGCTGGTCAACTCTGCACAGCTTGGATAAAATGAAAAGATTGAGGCTGTTCATCAGTTAAGGACAAGGACATAGGCTATGTTGAACGTGAGTGCCAAGAAAGGGTTGTTAGCACACTTGTACCAGAGGAGAGCAGTGGAGTACTGGGACTAAGGAGCACATCAAAAGAGGGTAAAACATATTAATTAAAAATCTCTTTTACCCAGATGCTGGGGATGGTGGATAAGGTAGGTTGACAGAAGAGGATTCAAAAACTAGTATTTCCTTATAGTTCTTTGAATTTGCCTTCATTGTGACTAACATTCTGTTGTAAATTTCAGATTATTCATTTGAGCTATTTTTCTGTATTTTTGGGAAGAAACAATACTTGGTGTGATTTCCCTATGTTGTTGTTACTAGGTGCTGTCGAATCAGCACTAACTCATGACGACCTGGTGCACAACAGAATGAAATCCTACTCAGACCTGAGCCATCCTCACAATTGTCAACATTGAGCCCATTGCTGCTGCCACTGTGCCAATCCATCTCTTTTGAGGTCTTCCTCTTTTTCACTGACTTTCCACTTTGCCTATCATGATACCCTTCTCCAGGGACTGGTCCCTCCTGACAATATGTCAAAAATATGAAAGTTTCAACATCCTGGCTAACAAGGAACATTCTGGTTGTACTTCATTCAACATAGATTAGTTTCTTCTTTTAGCAATCCATGGTACTTCCAATATTCTGTTAACTAAATTCCTAAAGGTACTTTAAGCAATTAGTACCCCTGACATAAAAATTAATGAGTATAAAATTTAATCAACTTGTTGTTGTTGTTAACTGCCATAGAGTTGGTTCCGACCCATAGCGACCCTAAACAGGGTTTCCCAAGCTGTAAACCTGTATGGGAGAAGAAAGTCTCGTCTTTCTCCCGCGGATCAACTGGTAGTTTCAAACTGCTGACCTTGCGATTCGAAGCCCGATTCGTAACCACTACGCTACCAGAGCTCCTTCAAATTATTGGCCTCATTTTTAGTCTTTTATGTTTTCCATTCTTTTTAAATTACAGGATTTAGAAATTTAGTTGTTTACAAGATGTTGTTGTTGTTGTTGTTAAGTGCTGTTGAGTCGGTTCTGACCCATAGCGACCCTGTGTAGGGTTTCCGAGGAACGGCTGGTGAGCTTGAATAGCCGACCTTCTGGTTCAAATGACTTTGCAGTCTGGCGCATTAACCCACAGAGCCACACGAGGATTCCTGTTTACAGAATTGTTGTTGTTGTTGTTAAGTGCTGTCAAGCCGATTCTGACACATAGTGACCCTGTATAGGGTTTCCGAGGAGAATAGCCCACCTTCTGGTTCAAATGGCTTTGCAGTCTGGCGCATTAACGCACAGCGCCACATAATTTTCCATAATTGTTTAAGAACGTCTTTCGACATTGAAAAGTAAAGATAAATCAATATGTCAATGATAAAATGATTAATTTTCTATACATGTGATGGTATATATATATATTTATAGTGAGTTCAAATCTTTACTCAGTCACTTATAAATTGATGCACCGTGTGTGACATGAGAAACCTCGGTTTCCTCATTTGGAAATTAAAGATAACACAATTACATCGTAGGAATATTGTGAATACAAGAACTTAACTAAATATCAGGTACTGAATAGACAACCAGTGAACTTTAATCTCCCTGGATGTGTTTTTTAAACATTTGAGTAAGGGAGAATTTTAGTAAGATTCCTATTGTTCATAAGTGTGCAAGGCAATTCCAAGATGACTTTAGATGAATTTTTTTGTTGTTTTCTCCTAGATGCTTTTAGGAAAGCATTGCAAATATTTTAATAAAAAGAAATAACTCATTTCAATTATTTGCATACTTTTCCAACAGAAAGCAAAATTGAAATGTTATGGTGGTAGTTGTGTGCCACCGAATTTGTTCCAACTCGTAGTGATCCTGTATAGGGTTTCCAAGGCTATAAATCTTTAAGGAAGCAGAAAGCTTCATCTTTCTCTCAAGGAGAGAAACAATCAGCCCAGCTGGTAATCCATTGCACTACCACGGCTCCTTAAAATTGAAATGTACTAAACATTATTTCAGTGTATGTTTAATTTTTCAGCTTTTACTTTGCATATTAAAATAAGGTGCTTTAAGCTGGTGGGGTTCCTTGCCATTTAAAACAGGAGTTGGCAAAGATTTAAGAAGTGGTGACAGTTCAGCAAATATTTGAATAGTGTGAGATAGTTAACTATGCAAATATTTGGATGAAGAGTAGTCCAAGAAAGAGACAGCCAGTACTTGGGGTTATGGTAAGTTTAAGTGACATGTGTTCCAGAAACCAGTATGACAGTCTACCTGAAGCAACCTGTATTTTAGCTATGAGAAGGAAAATGTGTGTCCAATGGAATCCAATGCAGTTCATAATTGTCCCTTCACCCAATGTATTTGCCGAACTATCACCTTTTTTTAAGTTTGAAATTTTGGCTTTATCTGTCTCATTTGTAGCAAATATTTATCTCGGTTTTTTGGTTGTTGTTGAATTCTCTTACAAATCTAGCATAACACAATATGTGACAGAGATGGTTGTACTGTGTTATATATAACAGAGATGGTTGTACTCAGTTTCAGCTTGCATTTGCATACTGTCTCACAGTTGGCCCCTGCCCTTGTTCTGAATGGGATAATGCTGAGCTTGTCTGTCTCTTTCCACAGACGTCCTCAATTTGATTTCTGTGTATTCTATCCAGCAACTTTCATTCATATAAGGATCAGTTCAGAAGTACTGTTGTAAAAATTATAAAAATTTTATTAACCCCCCCCCCCCAAAAAAAAAAACAAAATGTGAAACTATTGTGGCTTGACATATCCTCCATGTGGATCTATATATGTTTGGAGGTGGTGTTAGTCCTGGTGTAGAGCTAACTGTAGGATAAGTGCTAGACCGTTAGGTAGGTTTGAACCTCAAGGTTGGCAGTTCAAACTCACCAGATGTGCCTTGGAGACCCTGTACAGGGTGGTTATGAATTAGAAGTGACTCAAAGGCACTTTACAACAACAAATATAACCCTTTCTCAAAGAATTCTGCACTCTTTTCTTTACACTGTGTGAAAATGGCAACTCCTTTTAAATGTTTCTTTGTTTAGGCAGGAAAAAGATCTGAAGGACTAAGTAAGATAAGGGCTGTAAAGGAGATGGAGTCAGGTTTTACAACAAAATTCTCATAGGACAGCTCTTGGTACACTTGAAGAATGAGTAGGTGCATTTTTGTGATGAAAATAAAATTTCTTTCCTCAACTTTTTTTGCTTTTTTTTCCTCACCAATTCAATTTTCTGAAAATGTCTTCATTATAAGCCCCTGTGAATATCCAATGACTTTAAGAAACTACCTTTTGGTAAGTCTCAGTCTGACAGTGAAATTGGAGGAAGAGAAATCTATAGTTTCCATTAGCCAGGAATTATCCTTTACTGATACCAAACTTTGGAGCAGGCCAGACACCACCTCCTGACAATGAGTATAAAATGGCTTAGGTCCCCTCACCCCATGAAAGTAGTTTTTTGTTTGTTTTTTATTGTTGGCATGGCTAACTTCCCCGGAATGATTTTTTTCTCCTTCTCTTTTTTAGGAGTTTCAAGAGAATATCTAGTGCTTGTTTCTGAATAAAGTATTTGTGATCTGGGCTCATAGATTGCCAGAGTATATGTAAAGTTGTCTAAGAGAAACTTTCTTTTGGTAACAAACAATGGAGGATGAAAGAGTGAAAAGTAATAAACCATGTAAAAAGTTAGGTAATGTATATACCACATTGTGAAATTTTAATAATTAATTTTTAAGGACTTGGTTTTGTGGGATGATTGTGGTTAATCAGTGTAACTATTGCTTGCAATGTGTCCAATCAGACAGAATGAACACTTTCATTTAAATTTGTGTCCTCCATGTCTTAATGCAATGTGGACAAGATTGTAGGAACCTTGCTAATTAATTACCTGGTAGAATTCAATTAAGTTAGACCTTATTAACTCAGTTGTTGATAAAGTGTCTGGAAGACATACATTTCTCATATTTTGCTCTTTGACTTCTGTGTATAATACAGAAACTACTATCTATCAATATTGAGGGATTCTCTGGGAAAATTATTAAATGACACAGAAAACATCAAAAGAAAACAGAGTCACTGTACCAAAAAGAAATGGTTGGTGTTCAACCATTTCAAGCATATGATTAAGAGCCAATGATACTGAGGGAAGAAGTCCAAGGTGCATTGAAGGAATTGGCAAAGAACAAGGCACCAGGAATTGATGGAATAAAAAAATTGAAATCTTTCAAGAAAGTGAGGAACCACTGGAGGCATTCACTCATCTCTGCCAAGAAATTTGGAAGACAACTATCTGGCCGACTGATTGGAAGAGATTCATATTTGTGCCCATTCCAAAGAGAGGTGACCCAATGGAATGTAGAAATCATTGGACAATATCTTTGATATCCCATGTTAGTAAAGTTTTACTAAAGGTAATATGGAAACGACTGCAAGCATACATAGACAGAGAACTTCCAGAGGTTCAAGACGAATTCAGAAGAGGATGTGGAATGAGGGATATCATTGTTTATGTCTGGTGGATCTTGGCTGAAAGCAGAGAATACCAAAAAGATGTTTACCTGTGTTTTATTGGCTACGCAAAGGCTTTCAATTGTGTGGATCATGATAAGCTATGGACAACATTGCGAAGTATGAGTATTCCGGAATACTAATTTTTGCTCATGAGGAATCTGCTTGAACAGAACCCAGGAACACTGAATGGTTTAAAATTAAGAAAGTGTGTGACAAGGTTGTATTCTTTCACCATACTTATTCAACCTATACGCTGAGCAAATAATATGAGAAGCTGGGTTCTATGAAGAAAAATGTGACGTCAGAATTGGAGGAAGACTCATTAACAACCTGTGATATGCACATGATACAAACTTGCTTGCTGAAAGTGAAAAGAACTTAAAACTTATTGATGAATATCCAGTCTTCAGTATAGATTGCATCTCAATGTAAAGAAAACAAAAATCCTTACCTCTGGAACAATAAACAACATTCTTATAAAGGGAGAAAAGATTGAAGTTGTCAAGGACATCATTCTTCTTGGATCAATTATCAACACTCATGGAAGCAATTATCGAGACATCAAAGGACATATTGCATTAGGCAAATCTGCTATACAAGACCTTTAAAAACTGTTGAAGAACAAAGATATCAGCTTGAGGATTCAGGTGAATCTGACCTAATCCATAGTATTTTCAATAACCTCATATGCATGTGAAAGCTGGACAGTGAATAAGGAAAACCATAGAAGAATTGATGCTTTTGAGTTATAGTGTTGAAGGAGAGTATTTAAAGCTCCACAGGCTGCCAAAAAGAACCAACAGATCTGTGTTGGAAGAAGTGCAGTCAGAGTGCTCCATGGAGTCCAGGAAAGCCAAACTTCGTCTCTCATACTTTGGACATATTGTCAGGAGGGACCAGTGTCTGGAGAAGGATATCATGTTTGGTAAGGTAGAGGGTCAGAGAAAAAAAGGAAGACCCCAATGAGATGGATTGGTAATGTGGAAGGATCAATGGGTTCAAGTGTGGCAACAATTGTGAGATTGGCCCAGGAGTGGGCAGTGTTTCATTTTGTTGTTCACAGGATCGCTGAGTCAGTACAAACTTGATGGCACCTAACAACAACAACATAAACTATCTATCATTTTGGAAGGAGCTTTGTAAGCCAGTCTACAGTTCAGTGTGGTTAAAGTGATATTGAGTCAGAAAATAAAGGATAGGCCTCTCTCCTACAGTATGTCTTTTTTTTTTTTTTT
>NW_006408630.1:3491120-3501216 GCF_000296735.1 Chrysochloris asiatica
AGCCTTCCAACCTTCTAAGTATTCCTTTATATGTGGTTCAGAGTTCTGGGACCATCCCCTGAGCCTGCTTGTTCGGGTATTCTGTGTTGTTGTTGGCGGAGCTCTTTGCTATACATCCACCCGATCTGCCATCTTGTTTGTTCTCCCCATCTGATATATTCTTGCTACTGATATTCTTTACTCTGATTTTGGATGGATGGGAATTCCAATTCACTCTTTCTAAGTCTTAGAAGAAAACATCTATCACTTGAAATGAAAGATAAATGTGTGGAATTGATGCTCCAATAGAGTTTCAGAATTTTAGTAATGACATGACTTAGCTGAAAAACAACACAGAAGGCAAAGTCTTTTCTCATTAGATATATTTTACAAAACTCATAAATAAATTCTTGCTAACAAAGCAAATTTATTAATTTTCTGATTTTAAATATCTGTTTTTCCTCTAAATGTACTTTCTCATTCTTCTTCTTTCATAAAATATTCGTTAATCAATATTGATTGCTGTTGGGGTGGTTAACTGCCATAGAGTCGGTGGCTGGTGAGTTTGAATTGCCAACCTTGTAGTTCAAACCGACCTTTTGCAGCACACAGTGCTGAATCTTACACTGTCACACAAAGTACTGGTTACTCATTACTAAACAAGCAATCTGAAAAATAGGACAGAGGTGGTTAGCAATGTTCACAATGCTTGGCAAAATTTCACTGAACTTAGATAAGGAAGAAGTATATCAATCATTACTATTCTTGAGCTCATGAGGCAATTTGTTCCAGAAGTTGAATGAGAAGTCACAGAACCAACTCTGAAATTTTACCGACATCTTGCTACATAACACCCAGCTACTTCTTAAAATTTAAGAATTATATTTCTACACAGCAATTTCTAGAATATATAATGTATAGAAATAGACTTACTGAAGCACTGATTATCACTGAGACTTGTATCATCCAACAAGGAGGAGATATTTCTTTCCCAAATATGCTAACCAAGATCAAAAAACTCATATTTTTTATATTCCATTACCAACTGGATTATTTATCTGAATATCTTTTCCTTTTTAATAGATTTTTAAAGAGGAATTCAACTGCCTGTATAATGTTTCCTAAGTTAAATTTGCTTTTCCCTCTGACCAATCAACCTGCATGGGTAAGAGGTCAATAGAGTGCTCTACGGTGACTTCTAAAAATGTATGTTTCATTCAGCAATACCACAGAATACCAGGCAAAGCAGGTTCAGGGCAGAGCTCCAAAACTCTGAACCATATAGGTAGGAATATTTTAAAAGTTTGAAGGCTTATAGTTAGTAGAACCTGTAGAAGAAATAAGAAATCACATATGTTTGAATCTGCCGGGCTCTGCAGCCAAGGTGACAACTTGGGTGAGACCAAATGGCAAGACCAAGTGGGGGAGCAGACCCACCACAGAATAACACTGGGGGAACCTCAGAGCAAAGGTAGATAATACACTTTGTCCATTTTGCTTTGTTCTGATTTTCTTTTGTTTTTGGTATCTGTTAATTGAACACCCACTGTTTTGCACACCTCCATTCTGGTGACTAGAAGGCATACCTGAGAGAGTGGACATCCCCCACCCCACCATTGGTGGGTTCTTCTTCATGCACACAGACTCTCAGCACAACAGCCAGCCCTGAACTATTTTTTAATAGGGAAAAGGCCAGAACAAGGGGTTTGGAGAGGGAAAGAGAGTTTAAAAACAAAACTGGACGAAAATTAAATTAAATCCTGAGGTGTAGCATAACAACCACCAGTGGCATCTTGAAATTTATGAGACAGCCTTGAAGGCAAGAAGCTGAAACAGGACATTAAATTTATACTCATGTTTAGTTACAGATTTTATTTTTTTCTTCTTCTCTCCCTCTGCTCACTTTTGTGCAATTATAGACTACAGTATACAATCTAGTTTTTTGTTGTTGTTGTTGTTGTTGTTGTTTTATTCAGTAGGTTCCCCCTGACCCCTTGGGGTTTTTTTGTTTTGTTTTTTTGTTGGTGCTGTTTGCACTTCCCATTTTACCTTTGGGGAACTCTTTCTCTCCCTATATTACCCAAGAAGAGACAGCAACTGCTGCCATATAGTCAAGCTCTATAAAACACCAAAATCCAGGCAAGAACCAATACCAACTTCCATACACCAGGAAGACAGACAACACTTATGCAAGTTACTGTGAGTTAAGCAATAAATATAGTTAAAAGGTAAGCCCACATCCTGATCACATCTAGCTGGAGGCAATAAGAAAGCATAAAACATACCAAAACATACCCTCAATTAAGTAGTAAGGCCACAGATAAACACTAAACCTGTCCAAGAAGCAAAAGCATATGACCATATCAGCACATGTCCAGAAACAAGATAAAATGTCTGAGACAAATGACCTAGAGGTATACCTGGACTACATTCTAGAAGGAGGGAAGACCTTGGAAATGCCCAAGAAGGAATTCAGAAAAATTAGTATAAAATATTTCCAAACACATTACAATGGAGTTGAGAAAAGTAAGGAAGAAGTCAGGAAACCATGACAGGAACAATCAAATAAGATAGATACATCATTGGAAACAATTAAAAACTTATAGAAAGAGGTCCAAATGATTAATAATAGACTATCAGAAAGAGACAATACACTGAAAGGGCAAAGTAGTAGAATAGAAAAGATGGAAGGCAGAACTAGTGAGCTGGAAGACAAATCTCTCAATACCACTAAGATAGAAGAGCAAAGAGAAAAAAGGGTTAAAAAATCTGAAGATGGCTAAGATTCATGTTGGACAACATGAAGAGGAATAACTTAAGAATTATCGACATTCCAGAACAGGAAGAATCACACAAGTCCACAGAGGAAAGAGTTGAAGAACTTCTGGAAGAAAATTTCCCTAACATCCTGAAAAGTAAAAATATAAACATTCAGGAAGTTCAACAAACCCCAGGAAGGATAGAACCCAAAAGAAATTCACTGAAACATATCATAATCAAGTTCTCCGAAATAAAAGATAAGGAGACACTTATGAAAGCAACTAGGGAAAACAGAAGAAGTGTTACATACAAAGGCAAGCAAGTCAGATTAAGCTCAGATGTCTCAGCAGAAACCATGCAAGAAAGAAGGCAATGGGGAGACATATATAAAACCCTGAAAGAAAAAAAACTGTCAACCAAGAATCCTTTATCCAGCAAAGTTATCAATCAAATATGATGATGTAATCAAAACATTCCAGGATAAACAGAAGCTAAGAGATTTTTCCAAAGCCAACCTGTGATGAAAAACATTCTAAGGGAGTTTTGTGGACTGAGAACCAACAAGAACAGACAATAACCAGAGATTGACATATGTGGCAGCACCTCCCAGAACTAAATCGACAGAAGGAAGAGTCGAGAACAGAACAAAACTATAAGAACAAACTCAGAGAATCTGGGAGGTCAGTCTATGATCAAAACAATTACAATGTAAAAGAAGGTAAACAAATAGGAACAGAGATCCAGATGGTAAGAAGGTCAGGTAGATTACAGGATAAAATAGACTGCAATAAACGGAGAGAAAAAATAATGGAATATAAGGTAACCTCAAAGAAAATTAACACTTCACAACATTCCAAGAGCATGGACACATTAAAACTATGAGGAAACTGACAAGACAGAACACAAAAAGCATGGACTCAGCACAGGCAGACACACAGAACAAAGAAAGCAGCAATACCACAGAAAACAAACATAATGGAAGCAATTAATCCATACCTGTTGATAATTACATGGAATGCAAATGGATTAAATGCACCAGTTAAGAGACAGAGGGTGGCAAGATAGTGAGTAATTACTATAGGGACTGGCTGTGAGGGTTGGAAATGTAAAGATAAATGTTTTGTAGCAAAAGGAGGGGAGTGGTTGACTTTGCAGTCTAGGAGCTGAGGTCCCTGGGACCATCAAGGGAGAAAAGCAGAGTGTGGGACCCTACCCTGAGAAACAGTGATGCCAGATATGGAGGCAGAGATAATGATGTGGAGAGATGGAGTGTCTGGAAACTCTAGACTCAGAGAAGAGAGGAGCTGTGTGCTGATTACCAGGGGGCAGGCTTGCAGGTTGGTTGGTTGATGATGCATGGAGGGGATTGTAATCATGGCAATGTAACGATGTAAGATAGAATGAATGTAAAGCTAATGTTCTCCAATGTAAATTATCACATAATTCACAATAAAACAGTTAAAAAAAGAAAAGAAATTCTTGGCCAACCGGCCATATGACGTGTCTACTTGTGTCCTCTGGATCAGGAGCACAATTTTGCAAAATTGAATAAAGAAAATTTCACTCTCACTAAAATAAGTACAGATTGTATTTCTTGAGCATTTGTCAGTAAGTATGCGTGATGACTCATCGGTGACTTCACAATCAAGAGGAATCGAAGCAGTAGCCAATGTATCTTCAGTGTTTCTCACATGGGGAGTCTTCCTCTTTTTTGCTGACCTTCCACTTTACCAAGTATAATGTCTTTCTCCGGTGACTGATTCCCCTGATAATATGTCCAAAGTATGTAAACGATGTCTCACTGTCCTTGCTTCTAAGAACAGAATCCTGGCTATACTTGTTCAAAAACAGATGTGTTTGTTCTGGCAGCCCATGGTACTTTCAGTATTCTTTTCCAGCACCAGAACTCAAATGCATCAATTCTATTATGGTCTTCCTTATTCATTGTCCAACTTCCACATACATAGAGGTAAATTATATATGTAACAAAACATATACCATTTCAACATTCTTCATAACTACAATTAATTTTGTTCATCATGCTACTCAACCATCATAATACCTTTCTAATTTTTTCCATTTTCTACGTATTTATGTATGTGACATAATTTAGGCCTTTCATTAATCCTACGAGGCAGGCATTAGGAATGCTTCTATATTTTTGGCCTTTTTATCTTCCACCATATTCATGGATATATTTGCAGCATATGTACAAATATCTTCTGTCAAATCTATATATGTTCATGTCATGCTTCCACTATTCTTCCCATATGTATTCAGCCTGCATGTATATCCATGCATTTATTCATGTTGTTGTTGTTGTTAAAAGCTATTGAATCTGTTCCAACTGATAGTGACCCTATATAGAGTTTCCAGGGAGTGACTGGTGCGTTTGAACAGCTGTCTGTGTGACTCAAACAGACCTTGCAGTTCAGTGCTTTATCCCCCTGTACCATATCAGGACTCCCCATGTACTAATTGCTGTTGTTGTTGAGTGCCAGTGAGTCAGTTCTGACTCTTAGCAACACTGTACAGTGTTTCCAAGGAGTGGCTGGTGAGTTTGAACAGCTGACCTTGCAGTGCAACACATTATCACACAATGCCACACCGTGTACTTGTTGTTGCTGTTGTTAAGTGCCATCAAGTCGGTTCCAACTCATAGTGACTGTATACAGGATTTCTGAGGAGCAGCTGGTGAGTTTAAACTGCTGACCTTGCAGTTCATACCCACCTTGCAGACCAGCACATTATCCCGCAGTGCCACATCAAGATCAAGATTATGCATATAGCAGTATTTACCTCTGTTGCCTTTAACTCTTCCCTCCTCTCCTTGTTTTCCCCTGCTTCTTCAATTTTTTCTGACCTCCCTAAGAGGTAGTGGTGTTTCAGAGATAGAATTCTTGCTGTCTATGGGAGAGTTCTGAATTTGATTCTGGCTATTGTAACAGAAGTACAGCTAGCTTTTAATGAAAGCTTGTATGTTGCTATGATACTGAATAGGTTTCAACAGAGCTTCCAAACTAAGACAAACTAGGAAGAAAGACTTGGTATTCTACTTTTGAAGATCATCCAATTAAAACCCTATAGAACAGAATGGCTTCATGGTGCCTGAGGTTGCCTTGAGTCAGGGACCAGCTTGATGTTAGCTGGCTACAACAGTGAAGGCATGGCAACCTTGACTCTCCTCTCTGTATTAAATAATTACATAGACATATTTGGAAAAATATATAAATAAAATATTGTGCACTCACAACAGAGTAAAGATTTAACTTTTTTTTCAAATAGTTTTAAGTATCCCCTGGTATAGAAACTATATATAAATTACTGCCTCTCCAAAAGTCAGTTGCATATTAAAACTCTCTAGGTAAAAGGAAAATATGAGTTGAATATTAGTGAAAATGTAAATTCTCATAAATTCAGTAAAGCATAAATTATCCATATAATTTCTTGAATAAAGAAAAATTCTGTCTACTTATGTACAGCTTACTTATCAGGTCTAATTTTTATATTTAATCATAAAGAATACCTTTCTCCATTACACACAATTTATCCATTAAAAATATTTATGAAATGCCTACTACATTATCTCTACTTGTGTGTAATTGTTATCAAGATTATTTGTGACTGCCAAAAATGTAATTGTAGAAGATGTGTAACTGAAAGAGGGGAGTAGTTAATCTTTTTTTTAAATGAAAAGTGATGGGCTAGAAAAGCCAGAGGGTGACCTTTGGGATCTTGAATTTACTGGATATGGGTTTTCAATTCAATGTCTTCTTAATTCCCACCAAGTGATTGGGTTGTTGTTGTGGTGGTTATGTGCCATGGAGTCGGTTCTGACTCATAGCTACCCTGTACAGGGTTTCTGAGGCTGTAAATCTTTATGGGAGCAGAAAACCTCATCTTTCTCTCGCGGAACAGCTGGTAGTTTTGAACTGCTGACCTTGGGGTTCACAGCCCGATTCGTAACCACTATGCTACCAGAGCTCCTTAAGTGATTGGGTAGAACCATGCAAATAAGGTATACAGGACACTATGGTTGGAATTGGTTTGTTTTGCCATCCAGCTAGGTTTAAAAGGTGCCATCTCAGAAGCAGGATAAAGATCTGAGGACTATCAAGAAGAAATAGCATGAGTGGAATGTGTTATCGCTCCCTAGAAAAGAGGCAATGACAGGAAGCTACAGCAGAGGATGTGGCTTGGAAAGACAGAGCAACTGCAGGCTCTAGGTCCAAGGACTAAAGCAGGAGCTGATAGATCGAAGACAATGGTGAGGCATGCTTACAGGATGGCACTGCTGTGTCCTGAGTTGGTTTTGATCCTGAATTGTGCCCTGTTCACTTCCCTAATAAGCCCCGTAATCGTGAGTAACGTTATGTGTTCTGTGTGGCCATTGCAATGGACTGTGAAACCCAGATGTGAAGCAGGGAGTGATGTGAAAGTGAAGGTTGGTGTCAGAATAGGGTTAAGAATGTTGTAGCAAATTAGACATTGGCTACATAAAATGGGGTCACTATAAAGGCAGCATAGTGGTTATGAATCGGGCTGCGAACCTTAAGGTCAGCAGTTCGAAACTACCAGCTGTTCTGTGGGAGACAGATGAGGCTTTTTGTTTTCGGAAAGATTTACAGTCTCGGAAACCCTATACAGGGTTGCTAAGAGTCAGAAGCAACTCCATGGCACATAACAACAACAATACAAAGGCATGAAGTGGCTGACTTACAAGTTTTCAAGAGGGAGTTTAGTTTCAGCGTGTGCAGGGGAAGGTAGACTCCCCACTGAATTGTTTTCATCTTGTTTAGAAGGGTCTGGTGAAAGCAGATGGGGATAAGATTTTTATGATTCAATAATGAATATTTGTTATCATGACTTGCGACTGTTGCCGGGGTCTGACCTCGACATAGTTGTCACGAGTGTTTGGTTCACGAGGAGGGGAGATCCAGCGGCGATAGGGATAGCGAAAGAA
Organism: Chrysochloris asiatica; assembly: GCF_000296735.1. Taxonomy (NCBI): domain Eukaryota; kingdom Metazoa; phylum Chordata; class Mammalia; order Afrosoricida; family Chrysochloridae; genus Chrysochloris; species Chrysochloris asiatica. Next base: position 3,498,823 of record NW_006408630.1, read on the forward strand.
TACACAGACAAACAGAAGAAGGGAGACAATGAGGCACCCCAAAGCCAGGGTGGATACATCACTGGTGGGCAGGCTTGGGACTACAGGCATCATGGCCTCTGCAGGCAGCGACTCACTGCCCTGCAATCTTTAATGCATGCCTTCCAACCAGTAATGCACACCTGGGGAGGCCCAGGCCTCTGTTTTATTTAGGGGAGGAGTTTCACACCAAGCTGGGAGGGACTAACACAGGATACAGCTAACATCAGTAATTTTCCAGACATTCAGGTAACTTTACATTGTACTTCACTGGTTCGAATCTCAGGCCAGCAACTTGGATTCTCAGGCCCAATTAACATATCTATAGCCCCTGAGGTCAGTTGGGGGAAGTTGAGAGTTCTGCAGGAGACGCCCAGGTGAATGGGCTGCACCTGGAAAAGGGATTAGGGAGGATGGATTCTTTGTCTATAGAACAAAGAACCGAGAAGTAGCTAAGGTATTTTTAGTTAATCCTTTGGAGAAAGGTTTAACCTTGCAACCTTTAGTCTCGGCTTTAGGAAAATATCACATTTATCTGTGGATTTTCAAAGGCTCCAGTGTATTAATTTAATATATATACCTGAATATTAAGATGAAAGCAATTTTCCATTAACTGCCAGTGGCCTCATTTGTTACACTCAGCCCTAGAGGGCCTCGAACCTCTGACTAGTCTTACACGGTCTGCAACAGACTGTCACAACTGTAAAGGTAGAAGAGAAGTTTTGTAACAAAAACGGGGGTGGGGGGTGGGGGCGGTTAGTTTATCTTACAAATCAGGAACAAATGACCCTAGGACCATCAAGGAAGATGAGCATGAGCAGAATGTGGAACCCTATCCAGAGAAACATGGAGTCTTTGTGTGGCACTGTGGGTTAATGTGCCGACTGCAAAGCCATTTGAACTGCAAGGTCAGCCGTTCAAGCTCATCAGGTGCTCCTTGGAAATCCTATACAGGGTCACTGTGGGTTAGAACTGACTGGATGGCACTTAACAACAAAAACAACGTCCAGAGAAGTAGCAACACCAGAGATGCAGGCAGAGGAGAGGATGTGGAGAAAGAGAGGGCAGCTGAGGACTCTAAACTCATGGAAAGAGAAATGCTGTTTGCTGGCAGCCATGAGGCAGGCTTGCAGAACGTGCCCTTTGCTTGTTTAAATGATTATATATTCCTGAGTGTTTCTGTATACACTCTCCCCCCAAAAAACAGAGGGAATAGAAGCAGATACTGTTGAATGCTGATGCACAGAGGAGACAGTAATCATTGCAATGAAATGATGAGTGTAAAATTGATGCAGCCTTGGGCTGATTGTTAGTTTGATTCTCTTTCCCCCTTGTGAAGCCAGGAGAAGTCAGACATGGTCCCCACATGATTTTTGTGCTACTGTTCTAGGTGCAGGAGATACAATGAAGAAGCAAAATAAACAGTGCCTCTTTCTTTCTTTATATAATTGGATACATATATAAAGAGTAAGGAGCTCTGGTAGCGTAGTGGTTATGAATTGGGCTGCAAACCTCAAGGTCAGCAGTTCCAAACTACCAGTTGTTTCATGGGAGAAAGATGAGGCTTTCTGCTCCTGTAAATATTTACAGCCTCAGAAACCCTGTACAAGGTTGCTATGAGTCAGAACGACTCCATACCAACAAACATATATAAAAGTTGATATCTGTTTCCACATATATGGATAAATAGATATATGCTGTTGCTAAGTTCTGTCGAGTTGGTACCAACTCAGAGTGAGTGACCCTGTATTGGGTTGCCAAGGAGCAACTGGTAAGCTTGAATCACTGACCTTGTGGTTCAAAGTGACCTTGCAATCCAGTACATTAACCCACAGAGCCATACTAGGATCCCAAATAGATATGTACAAAGGGTTTTATTGAATCACCAAATGATTAAGCCTGATGTTACACAACAATGAACTAGACATGAATAAAACTAAAAATATTATGAAGACAAAAGCAAAAATTTTTATCCTAAAAGAACATTAGCATTCTTGTATTTCTTGCTTATTTTCCAGTTGATTCTGAGCTTGAAGAGTCCACTTGGTCATCTCAGGTATCTTCAGTAAAAACAAAATGCATATCCAGTAGAACTTGGTGAAAATGTATTCAATAATTTCTATAATTGTAATCATACTGGCCCCACAAAATAGGCCCAGCTGACCACCAACATCTGCTGTAATAAAACCAGTCAACAAATTGAATAAGTCATTATTTCCTTAAAATAAGCACATTAAACATTATTAGAAGTTAAATTATTCAAAGCCAGTAAGTTAAACATAACTGCATTGTATGAAGAACAGTTAATTATATAATTTAAAAACTTGTTATAAAACTTAAAAAAGAAGTTGCCACCAAGTTGATTACGACTCATGG
>NW_006408630.1:3501316-3507526 GCF_000296735.1 Chrysochloris asiatica
TATATATATCTTCTGATAAAGGAGAGAGAGAGAAAACATAACATCAGCTTCCCAAAATATAGCTCCAAGTCTATTGGTTGTTGCGTTTGCTAAGTCACTTGGTTTGACTCATAGGGACGCTGTATAGCGTTTCTGAGGATACACTATTGGGTTTGAACTACTGACCTTGCTGTTAACAATCCAGTCAGTACTTATCCTACAGAGCCACACCAGGACTCCCTATGCAGGATATGAAATCTATGCTAAATCTTATAAGATTTTAGATAATCAGAGATGCACATTCATATGCTGAACAAGGAGCCACGATGTATCTATCATTCAGGGGACATTATTGGATGATACTGCTTCTCAGGAACATCAATTTCAGAGCAATTTCTGACTTTATCCAAATTTTATTTTTTAACATGTGCAATATTTTAATTTGCCTTAACACAAAACTATCTTCTTAAACAGATTACATTATTAATCTTTTCATCATTGCCTGGTACAATTTTTAAATCCTTCTATTTTTGTTGACTCAAGCGTGGCAACAATAGTGAGGCTGGCCCAGGATCAGGCAGTGTTTCGTTCTGCTGTGCATAAGGTCGCTATGGGTCAGTACCAACTGGATGGCATCTAACAACAATTTTTGTTACTTGGTAATGCAGTATAAAGCTTCTCCAAGAGCTTTAGGGAACCTGTATATTTCCTCCTTATTCAAGGCCACATGGGTGCATGGTGGCTTTATAGGACAAGCACTGGACTAAGGTTCAAACCCACCAACTGCTCCATGGGAGAAAGATGAGGCTTTCCGCTTCTACAGAGATTTAAAGTTTCAGAAACTCTATAAAGGGTCACTGTGAGCCAGAACCCAGCTGATGGTACTTAACAACATTCAGGCCTCAGCTGCTTTCTCTGACTCTACTGCACTGGACCACAAGGTAGGTTTAAAGTGCAAGGTCGGTGGTTCAAATTCACCAGCCACTCCTTGGAAACCCTATACCAGGGTCGCTATGAGTCAGGATCAACTCAATGGCACTTCACAACAATAACAACAACAAAACACACTGTATGATAAGCACTGGACTCTTTACAAGATGACTACAAGGTCACTGGTTCAAAGCCACTCCTCAGAAACTCTATGCAGGGTAACTACGAGTTGGAAGTGACTTGTCAGCACTTAAAAAGAACAAAATACAATCTTCTCTCTCTTATCTGGATTCCTCTAACATGATATGACGATCCAGGAAAATAGAAGTTATGTTTGGTCAAAACTAAAGAAAGAAAATGAGCAGACAGAGGTTATATCTTAAAGGTCCAACTTTGCATGTTCACATTTTTCCTTTTAGCTCTGTGTGGAGGTAGGAGGTGGCTGGCATCCCCCACAAAGCTAGATTTGGTGAAACACATCACAGTAATCACTTGATGTGGGGAAATTCTGGAAGGAATAAAGATGCTAAGTAAAAGAGGATGAATAATAGCCTCTCTGAGGTATGTTCTAGGGAGCAGAAAAGCTTCACACTCACTAGCCACTCCTAGGAAACCCTGTACAGGGTCGCTATGGATCAGAACCGACTCGAAAACACTTAACAACAACAAAAAGAAAAGTGTCAGATTTAAATAGCAGGCAAGTGATAGGTACTATTGATTCCTTTTCTTCCATTGATGAGCTGAACATCAAACTTAGAAACAAACAAATAAAAACACCTGCATCTGAGTCTATTTCCAGTCATGAAGACCCCCAATACAGAGTAGAACTGTGTTTCATAAGGTTTGCAACTGGTGATTTTTTTGCAAGTAAATCACTAAATCTTTCTTCTGAGGCATCTCTTAAGGAAGACCACCATACTCAATTAGCAAGGGGGCCTGGAGACACCAAACCTTAAATATAAAAGGGAAAATGACCAATAGAAGAGAAAGTTTAGAATCATATAAATAACACTTACCAAGTAACTCAGACATACTCACTGCTTTTTGCTGCTGTGTTATTTTATAATTTAAGTCACTATAGTTTATTTCAATGTGAACAAGATTCTTCCTGGAGATAAGCACAGAGTTAAGGTAATTGAAGATTGTAAGTACTATCTTTAATTCCTTTGAAAGAAAAGTTATACTACTTTTTGGTTCCAAAGTAATTTAATGTTGAACTAGACAAATCATTACCTGCAATAGTAATTAAAACAGGTTCATTCTTATCATACTGGTATTTTGTTTTTGTTGTTATTAAGTGCCATCAAGTCAGTTCCAACTCATTGTGACCCTGTATAGGGTTTCCGAGGAGTGGCTGGTGAATGTCAACAGGTGACCTTGTGGTTCAAACCAACCTTGTGATCCAGTGCATTGTACCAGCATCGAATCAGAACTCCATGTTGGTATTTAGGACCCCAAATAGTGGAACACCAGTAGACACAAAAAGTTTTATATGTATCATTCCCAGGATGGTGGTTAATTTTTATGTCAATTTGGCTAGGACATGGTGTCTAACTGAAAAAACACAAATCTAGTTGTTGTAGGATAAGCCCTGGATTGCTAACCACAAGATTGGCAGTTAAGACCATACCAACTACTCCTAGGAAACATTGTACAGAGTTGCTATAGGTCAGAACTGACTCAAGGCACTTAACAACAACAACAGCTGTTTCTATGAAAGTATTTATCCATGATTCACATTTCAATCAACTGACATAAAGTGTTGTTATATGCCTGGAGTCGGTTCCAACTCACAACAACCCTATACAGGGTTTCCAAGGTTGTAAATCTTTATGGGAGCAGAAAGCCTCATCTTTCTCCATCTGAACAGCTGGTAGTTTCAAACTGCTGACCCTAAGGTTAGCAGCCCTTATTCAATCAAACACTTTAGGAGCAAAAACTGAAGTTTCTTAAAAGAGAGAGGTTCTGCCTCAAGATTGTCACATAAAAATCCTGGAAATTCCATAGCACCATCTGGCCTACTGATTTTAGACACAAGACTGACAGTTCGCAGTCTATCACCTGACTTCAGATATTGGACTTTTCAACCTTGACTATACTTGAGAGCAAATAAGTTTTTCTCTGTTTCTCTCTGTGTTTTTACGTCATTCTTTCATATATATAGATGTAATCAAGTATTTGTAAATAGTTCAATCTACTGAATAATGTGTTTATATACAGATATATAGTTCTGGTAGCCTAGCGGTTACGAATCAGGCTGTGAACCTCAGGGTCAGCAGTTCGAAACTACCAGCTGTTCCGCAGGAGAAAGATGAGGCTTTCTGCTTCCGCAAAGATTTACAGCCTCGGAAACCCTGAACTGGGTTGCTATGAGTCAGAACCGACTCCACGGCACATAACAACATACAGATACATGTATATATATGTGTGTGTGTGTTTGTGCGTGTGTGTATGCTATGCTAACTGCTGTCAAGTCAGTTCTGTTACGTAGCGCCTCTGTATAGGATTTCTGAGGAGTGGCTGGTGAGCTTGAACTACTGACCTTGAGGTTCAAACCAAGTTGCAGACCAGCGCATTAACCCACAGCGCCACACCAGTATACATATTTGCATTAATCCACAGCGCTATACCAATGTATATATTTACATGATTCCTGGAGTGGTGCTGTAGGATCAGCACTGGACTGCAACCCACAAAGTCAGTGGTTCAAACCTACCAGATGCCATCAGAACTGACTTGATGGCACTTAACAACAACAACTACTATATATATCGAGTCGATTCCAACCCATAGCGACCTTGTACAGGGTTTCCGAGGCTGTAAATCTTTACGGGAGCAGAACGCCTTTCTCCAGCAGAACAGCTGGTAGTTTCGAACTGCTGACCTTGTGGTTCACAGCCCAATTCGTAACCACTACGCAATTGTCGAATTATATATATATATAATTGGACTCTTGCTGTGGTGTTGTAAGATCAGATGGGAACCACAAGGTCTACAGTTCAAGCTTAACCACTCACTCCTCAGAAACCTTATACAGGATAGCTACGAGTAGGAACTGACTTGATGGCACTTAACAATTTATTCCCATATCCATTTAAATGAGAATAAACACAATGAGGACACCGTTTTATCTCTCATACACTGAGGCATTCCTAATACATACAATGCTCCCTGAAACTTAACACATATTAGGTGCTAATCGTATATTTCTGAAAAGGATGAATAGGGGAAAAGGTAAGCCATATCTAATGAATAAATGGATAAATATTAACCTGTTTTATAAGCTAAGGTAGAAACCAAAGCAACTAGTTTTCATAAAACAATATTAATTTCTATTGACAATGGACACTACTAACTGTGTTTCCTGGAATTACGTGGTGTTCATTAATAGTTCTAAGAAATTACATGGAAATAACTCTCATTATTGTTTACAGTTTTAGAAATCAATATTCTCAGTGACCTTTAATTCATAATATACCATTAATATGCTTAATTTCCACTGGTTTCACTCCGGGTAACAAGAGAATGTATTATGCTTAAGTAGATAGTGAGGAGGTATGACAATATTTACAAATAATAAAGTAGTTGTCAAAGTGAAGGAAATAGTAAAGTTGCCTTAGAAGTCTAGAAATTTTAGTAATATTGCAACCTTTTTTTACCCTGTTGTACTCACAGTTTGCATTTACCTTGGTAATATTGTTTAATTTCCCAAGCACATAATTCATAACCATATTCAAGCATCAACAATCTGTGTTTTTGAGAGAAGACACATTCATTCCTCATAAAATTTTGGTGACATTTACTCAAATTCTTACAGTCACTCTCAGTAACTTTGGTTTCACTGAATCTGTGTGTCATTTGAGAGTGAAATTGGTCAGGATATAAATGCAAAAGTATTTGTATTAGAAGCAATAAAATTAAAAATAAAACTAGATATCAATGAGGAGAAGATCAAAGAAAAATAAAGTGCTTATTGCATCAGGTAAACAATAAACAGACGAGTCCTCGTAACTGAACATGTATGTTGTATGAAGAGAATGCATTATTATTACACAAAGCAAACAATTTTATACAAATTTTATTCCAAAAAAATTTTAATTAAAACAGAACAGTTTTAAGAGGTCATTTACATTAACTATGACATTGACTTAAATTCATATTCAAATTTACATTCACCTCCATACTAACTGTTTCAGTTAAATTAACCTTATCATCTTTTTAATGGGGTTCAGCAGCTGCACTATGGGGTACATAAAACTTTGGGATTGGTTTCTGCCCCAGGAAGAAATACTTACTCAGCTTCACGATCAAGTTGGTGCTGATGATTGTGTGCCACCAAGTCAGTTCCAATTCATACTGACCCTGTATAGGATTTCTGAGGTTGTAAATCTTTATAGGAGCAGAAAAACTCATTTCTCTCCCGCAGTGTGACTGGTAGATTAAAGCTGCTGACCTTGCAGTTAACAATCCTGTTTAAAATCCACTATTCTACTAGGGCTCCTTCATGATCTAATTGTTGTTGTGGAACTTCTAGTGTGGAAGGTTTTACGTTTTTTGACAAAATCTGTGGTTTCTGATTACTACTATTCTTTGTTTTTTGGTCTGGTTTACTGCTTGTCTTTGATTTCTGGTACTTGTACACAAACCAGTTTTATATTTGTGACTTCTATCTACCAGCTTTATCTAGGATTTGAGCAATCCTTCAGTTCAGCCATAATTGCTCAGTTACTTGTTTTAGACTTCCTGATGATGGTACCCATCTACAAATTATTTGATGAGCTCAACTGGAGACTTATTTATAATAACACAGACAAGGAAAAAACAAACAAAAAACTGTTCTCAAGGATGATCGTGCTTTATGCATAGATTTCTTTTCTGATTTACCAGTGTCTCCAAAATCAAAATGCTGTTGTTGTTAATTACAATCAAGTCACTTCTGACTCGCAGTGACCCTGTATAGAGTTTCTGAGGAGCTAATGGTGGATTTGAACTGCCAACCTAGCAATTAACAGTGCAGTGCTTATCCTTCAGCACCTCACCCAAATCAAGATATATTGATTATGGTGGTGGTGGTTATATGCTGTGGAATCTGTTCCTACTCATAGCGACCCTGTACGGGGTTTCCGAAGCTGTTCATCTTTATGGGAGCAGAAAGCTTCATCATTCTCCCACAGAATAGCTGGTCATTTTGAACTGCTGACCTTGAGGTTAGCAGCCCAACTCGTAACCACTAAGCTACCAGAGCTCCTTGTTGTTGTTGTTGTTAAGTGCCGTCGAGTCGGTTCCGACCCATAGCGACCC
>NW_006408630.1:3507626-3510930 GCF_000296735.1 Chrysochloris asiatica
GTAACCACTACGCTACCAGAGCTCCTTAGATTGATTATATATACAGTTAAACAATCATGACTCTCAGGAGATCTCCATCAAGTAAAAGTCACACAAAGTATTCCTCTCATTTATATGTAAACATAACAGGAGAAATACTACAAGCAGTTTCCCATATTAAAATAGTATCAAAAAAATGATTGAACTACAGATGCATGTGTAAAAATACATATAATTTAAACTTTCCTAGATTTTTTTTTTTTTGGCACCCATTTGATATTATATCTCATCATCCCTGTCTTTGTGAAAATATGTTTTTATATCTGATTTGATAAAATAATTTTATTGTCTAGGCATTTACATGGTAGAGTATTTTCATTTTATTTTATCAGTTAATTTTTTCCCCCTGTGATTTGAGCAGATGCTAAAGAATTTTCAATATACTAAAAAATTATTCAAAACATATCTCAAAAGTTAAGTATGTGAATGTGCAAATGTAAATCAAGTTTAAATTAATGATTATATTTTATGTTATTAGATATAAGGCAGACATCAATGTAGTACAATTCTATTTCATGTCCTAGGTATAAATATCTAAGTACAAAAGAGAGAGATAAATATCAAGGTTTCTATCTATTAAAAAAATTCTTTATGACGTTTCATTTGTAGTCTAACAGAAGCATGATATATCAGAAAGAACTAATGTAATAATGAATCAAGAAAATTAGAACGGTGTATGTCTGTGGAAAACATATGGGGACTAGAGTCAAAAGTACTGAGTATAAGTTCTCCTACTGATCACTTTCATGGGATGTTGTTGCAGTTGTTATGTGACTTTCAGTTGGTTCCAACTCATAGTGACCTTGTATAAGGTTTCCAAAGATTGACTAGTGGGTTGAAACCACCAACTTTGTGATTAGCAGTCTAGTATGTACCCTGCAATATCATACCAAGACTCCTCACTTAAAATACAGAGTGTGGATTTTGGGCTTGCTCTTTCTCCACAGACAGGAGTTCCCCCTGGGACACACCACTGACTCCGCCCATCTCCCTTCCATTTCCGGTCTCACACGTGGGGCAAGGAGAGAAGCCCAGTCGGCGACACAGCTCCACAAAGGATCAGGATTGGAGGCGTGGATGACCACTGTGCATCTGTTCCCAACGTGCCCAGAGCTCCGCGTCCACTCCCGTCTCTCGGCCTGAATCCACGGAGCTCCGGGTCCTATTGGGGACCAGCTGTTAGACTTCCCGAAGGTGGAGCGCGGGAATGACATGTTGGCGTAAGTACTGCATTGCTGATGCAGAACGTATGGGATGTTTTAGGGAACCGTGATCATTGACGACGTGGCTGTGGTCTTCACCCACGAAGGGTGGGATTTGCTGGATCCTGCTCAGAGAAAACTCTACAGAGACGTGATGATGGAAATCTTGAGAAACCTGGATTCAGTCGGTAAAATCCCGGAATCACATGGTTGGAAGCATCACCTTGACAACCACAGGAGACATTTGAGTTCCAGCCCCTCAGCTCGTCCCCTGCCTCCCTCTGAGTAAGGTAGAAGAGGAAGCTCCTCTCTCGTCTCCTGGAGCGCCCCAATTCCGCAGCTCTCCACGCGAAGGCAAAGGAGTGACCCCCATAATTTCCTCCAGACATGAAACAAACAGCTGGAGCCTCTCATAATGTCAGGTGTCCCCCCAGTGAAAGGCCACAAGGAGATCAATTTGAAATACAATTAAACCAGCAGCTGCGGTCCCTCACCCCCAACAATGATGTGAGAAGGCTCATTTCTCATGTTAGCCGGACTTTGAAAATGGGCTGCTCTGAGCCCCATGTACAACTGGCCCGTGCCAAGCTCATCTCCAGAACAGGCCTCCTGATGAAGCTGCTCAGTGAGCAGCAAGATGTTAGGTATCAAAAGCAGACTGGGGTACAGACCGATGGAAAACTGAGAATTATATCAATGAGAGCACAGAAGTCCAAAAGTGAGCAAAAACAGCAGGAGTCAAGTGAGCTCACAAAAGAAGTTCCCGGATATGGCTGTAACAACAAAGTCATCTTGGCAATATCTGTGACTGTGGTATTGATGATTTTGATTAAAACTTTCTGCCTCATTGAGGGTGGGAGTGGAAGTAAGGTTGAAGAAAATATTCAAGCCTCAGTTTGTGTGTGATATTGAAGGATTCTATGGGCAAAATATTGAATGATGTGAGAAGCATCAAAAGAAGAGGCAGGAATACAAAAAATCACTGTACCAAAAAGAATTGGTCGGTATTCAATCATTTCAAGAGGTACTATTTATGATCAAGAACCAATGGTATTGAGGAAAAAGTCCAAGGCATTGGTGGAAAACAATGCTCCAAGAATTGATGAACTACATACACATCGAAATGTTTCAACAAACTGAAGGCTTGTTGGAGGCTCACTCATCTATGCCAAGAAATTTGGAAGAAAGCTACCTGGCCAACCAATTGAAAGAGATCCATATCTGTGCCCATTCCAAAGAAAGATGACCCAACAGAATGTGAAAATCACCAAAAAGTATCATTCGTGTCACATGGAAGTAAACTCTTGCTGAAGATAGTTCAAAAATGGCTGCAGAAGTGCATCAATAGGGAGCCACCAGAAATTCAAGTCAGATTCAGAAGAGGACATGTGTGTAGGACATACGCAATCACTGAGAAGCTGAGGCCCCGCGACAAGATGGACAAAAATCCAAACTCGGAGGCCCTCCTTAGAATTGCGAGGCCATGGACCCTGAGGGCCTAGGAAATGACCTCCTGAAGTCCCGGGTTCATTGGTCTTTGTGAACTCACTGGTTGGATACCTTTGTACAATTCTCTCTGGTTCTAATATTGTTAATTCTGTACTTGTCCTTTATGCTTCTAACTCCAATAATTGTAGCTTCTGAGAAAATGGTCTCTAATGATAGCAATGTATGCATTGCCTCTCTTAATGGCTCCACTGTAAAAGTCACTACCCTGAAGGTATTGGCAGTACATGAAGTTTTGGGAACAAATCTCTCTGAGAGGCAAAGCTCTGACCACCTGGCAAGTATGTTAAAACTGTTTCTGACCAAACTATTCAGTTATGTTTGATATTAACTTGAAGCGTGAACTCTTGATGTCCATGGACAAATCGAACTTCCCCCTAGAACCGAGGCAGTAAAGCTTCCTCAAATGACATAGGAAGGACAGGAATAGGTGTGTTGGAATTAAGAGTAAAAGTTTCAGAGTGAAACTGCCTAAGGATATGGAATGGTAAATTCTGGGAATATTTGATTAAAGGATAATGGCGGCAGCTCCCCTAAACCGCTCCCGGGTATAATCA